>NC_134694.1:24862972-25035472 GCF_050947455.1 Rhinoderma darwinii | reverse complement strand
CCCCTGCTTTCCGCAGTTCGTCTCCTCTGCTCTGTTATCAGGTACGGAGTTTGCTTGACAACATGCGTAAATGGCAGATGAGAGGAAAGGAGAAACTAGTGACAGTAACATCACACAAAAGTTGACTTGATAAAACAACGACATTTTATTGATTTATTGTAAGTACCGTATTTTACGGACTAGAGGACCATAAGACGCACCCATAAATTAAAGCATAAAAGAGGAGAAAAAAAAGGTTTTGCCTTTAACTGTACATTTCCTGGGTAATATTGAGACAATAGGGTACCACAGAGCCCAATAACAATGTCAGACACAGAAATACGAGATATTGGCAGCTATAGTGCTCGCACATGCTGCTCTGTACATAGGAGGGGGCGTGGCCAGGGCCGCCATCAGGAATTTCAGGGCCCCCTACAGCTACATTTTCTGGGCCCCCCTACCGTGGCACCGCCTGTTAACGGTACTCCATCCAGCACTATATCATGGTACCCAGGGCCGCCATCAGGGGGGGTATTAGGGGTACTGATGTGAGAGGCCCGGCCAAACCTAATTGAAAGGGGGGCCCGGCAAACTGCCGCGACTTGCCTTTGGTAGAAAAAAAACAGGCCTCTGCAATGGGGCCCGTTTTTTTCATCAAAATAATGTCGTGAGCTGCTGGCCCCCCTTTCAATAAGGTTTGGCCGGGCCTCTCACATCAGTACCCATAATACCCCCCATGATGGCGGCCCTGGGTAGCATGGGGGTCGTCATGGGGGCCGTCAAACACCGCCGCCCGTGTGACCGATCGCGCGCACCCGCCTGGAACCGCGCACCGAATTTTGAGGCAGATTTTGACCTGCCCACACTATCTTGCCGCGTTTTTTGCCTGCGGCGATTGAGGACAGCAGACAAAAAACGCAGCGAAAAATGCATTTTCTGCCTCCCATTGATTTAGATGGGAGGTCAGAGGCAGAACCGCGGCAAGAAAGGACGTGCTGCTTTTTTCTTTTTTCCGCGACTGGCTCCCATTGATTTCAGATTAAATCAATGGGAGGCGGTTTTGGAAGTTTTTTGGTGCTGATTCTGACGCAGTGTCCGAGTCAATATCAAGGCCCAAAAACTCTGTGAACTGGGCCTTATTGTTAGGGCTTATTCAGACGAACGTGTAATACATCCGTGCAACGCCCGTGATTTTTACTCGCCTCGCACGGACCTATGTTACTCTATGGGGCCGTGCAGACTGTCCGTGATTTTCACGCGCCTCGCACAGACCTATGTTACTCTATGGGGCCGTCAGACTGTCAGTGATTTTCATGCAGCGTGTGTTCGCTGCGTAAAACTATATATGTGCATTGTTCGAGCATCACGCACCCATTGAAGTCAATGGGTGCGTGAAAATCACGCCCAGCACTTCCGCAGCCGTATAAACTATGAATGAAAACAGAAAAGCACCACGTGCTACAAACAGAGAGTCATAATGATGGCGGCTGCGCGAAAATCACTCAGCCGCGCATCATACGCTGCTGACACACGGAGCTGTTATGGACCTTTTATGTTATGGAGCTGTTATGAACGCCACGTTTTTGCGCGCGCTAAAAGCACACGCTCGTGTGAATCCGGCCTTAGGGTAGGAACACACTAGGCATGAACACTGCGGATTTTATGCAACACATTTTATTGTGGAAAATCCGCAGCGTATTACAGTCGCAGCAGAGTGGATGAGATTTGAACAAATCTCATCCACACGCTGCAAAAAAATGGACCTGCCGTGTGGCTTTTTAAGCCGCAGCATGTCAATTTATTCTGTGGAATCGCCGCTCCTCTGTTGCGGAAATGCTGCGGTTCTGCCGCAAAAATCACACGAGAAAAAAAAAAGGCACTTTTTTAAATTAATAAAAAAGTTTAGACTTGCCCCGGTCGTAGTCCTGGTGACGCGATCCTCTATTCTTAGCGCAGCTCAGCCTCCTGTCATGACGTTTCATCCCATGTGACCGCTGCAGCAGTCACATGGTCTACAGCGTCATCCCAGGAGGCGGGGCTACGTTCAGAAGAGAGAGACGCGTCACCTAAACTACGGCCAGGGCAAGTCTAAACTTTTTTTTCCCTGCAGGATTCCCGCAGCGGACATGCGTCACGAAACCTGCGCCACTATTTGGTGCGGTTTTGCTGTTGGAATTCTCTGCGGCTACCGGGGCGGATAAGCTGTGTAGTTTTACTCAGCATATCCGCCTAGTGTGTTTCTTATTATGTCGCTCCTGGAGCTGCTGATGGTCTCTAAATAGGCAGTTGGTTCAGTAGAATTTGGAATTATTTTTTTTTGTGAACCAGCTTAAAAAAATACAAAACTTTTGTGTTAGGGCCTGTTCACATCACCGTTCAATTCCGCTCCGGGGTTCCGTCTGAGGTTTCCGTCGGGTGAACCCCGCAACGGAAAGTGAAAGTGACAGCACAGCTTCCGTTTCCGTCACCATTAGCGCAGTCGACTGCGCTATTGATTCCGTCCGAAAACCAGCCGGAATGGTGACGAACGGAAACCATTAGCGATGTTTCCGTCCCCATTGAGATCAATGGTGACTGAAACGGAAGCTGTGCTGTCACTTTCCGTTGCGGGGTTCACACGACAGAAACCTCAGACGGAACCCCGGAGCGGAAGCAAACGGTGATGTGAACAGGCCCTAACACAAAAGTTTTGTATTTTTTTAAGCTGGTTCACAAAAAAAAAAAAATCCAAATTTTACTGGACCAGCTGCCTATTTAGAGACAGGCAGCAGCTCCAGGAGCGACATCATAAGGGTAGGAACACACTAGGCGGATATGCTGAGTAAAACTACACAGCTTATCCGCCCCGGTAGCCGCAGGGAATTCCGACAGCAAAACCGCACCAAATAGTGGCGCAGGTTTCGTGAGGCAAGTCGTGGGATGACGCTGTAGACCATGTGACCGCTGCAGCAGTCACATGGGATGAAACGTCATGACAGGAGGCCGAGCTGCGCTAAGAATAGAGGATCGCGTCACCAGGACTACGGCCGGGGTAAGTCTAAACTTTTTTATTAATTTAAAAAAGTACCTTTTTTTTTCTCATTTGTGATTTTTGCGGCAGAACCGCAGCATTTCCGCAACAGAGGAGCGGCGATACCACAGCATAAATGGACATGCTGCGGCTTAAAAAGCCACACTGCAGGTCACTTTTTTTTGCAGCGTGTGGATGAGATTTGTTCAAATCTCATCCACTCTGCTGCGACTGTAATACGCTGCAGATTTTCCACAATAAAATGTGTTGCATAAAATCCGCAGTGTTCATGCCTAGTGTGTTCCTACCCTAAGGCCGGATTCACACGAGCGTGTGCTTTTTGCGCGCGAAAAAACGTGGCGTTTTGCGCATGCAAAAGGTCCATAACAGCTCCGTGTGTCAGCAGCGTATGATGCGCGGCTGAGTGATTTTCGCGCAGCCGCCATCATTATGACACTCTGTTTGTAGCACGTGGTGCTTTTCTGTTTTCATTCATAGTTTATACGGCTGCGGAAGTCTGCACGGCCCCATAGAGTAACATAGGTCCGTGCGAGGCGCGTGAAAATCACGGACAGTTTGCACGGCCCCATAGAGTAACATAGGTCCGTGCGAGGCGAGTGAAAATCACGGGCGTTGCACGGATGTATTACACGTTCGTGTGAATAAGCCCTAACAATAAGGCCCAGTTCACAGAGTTTTTGGGCCTTGATATTGACTCGGACACTGCGTCAGAATCAGCACCAAAAAACTTCCAAAACCGCCTCCCATTGATTTAATCTAAAATCAATGGGAGCCAGTCGCGGAAAAAAGAAAAAGCAGCACGTCCTTTCTTGCCGCGGTTCTGCCTCTGACCTCCCATTGAAATCAATGGGAGGCAGAAAATGCATTTTTCGCTGCGTTTTTTGTCTGCTGTCCTCAATCGCCGCAGGCAAAAAACGCAGCAAAAAAACGCGGCAAGATAGTGTGGGCAGGTCAAAATCTGCCTCAAAATTCTTTAAGGAATTTTGAGGCAGATTTTTTTTCTGCCTGCAAAAATGTGTGAACAGGGCCATACATAATCAGCACTTTGAGACATTTTACTCACTGTGTCAGAAGAACTGCTCCCACTCCAGTCCTCGTCAGGCGATGTCTTCGGTCCAGATGTCGTCCTTCATCTCCAGGCTCCAGAAAATTGATCGACGAACTCCTGCCGCCGCGCAACAACTGGACTCCTCCCCCTCTCCTTACGTAGCTACGCTCTTGAGGGAGGCGGAGGTGGAGGAGGAGGAGGCGGAGAAGGAGGCGGGCCAGCAGGTAAGTAGTCTGTGCGCCGGGGATGTTCGAGGATGATCTTGTGGTGCGGGCACGAGCAGGTTGCGCGCCGGCACGCCCGTTCGTGCGCGGGCCTGTGGACCTTCGTGCGCGCGCTTGTGCGGTCGAGCGTGCACGCTTGTGTGGTCGAGCGCGCGCGGGTGCGCGTTTGCGGTACAGCGCGCGCGCAAGCGGGCGGTGTTTTCCGAGAGGGGGGCCCGCAGCTCACGTCGGTGTTTTATGAGAGGGGGGACCGCAGCTCACGACATTGTTTTGGTAAAAAGAACAGGCCCCATTGCAGGGGCCTGTTTTTTTCTACCAAAGGCAAGTCGCGGCAGTTGCCGGGCCCCCCTTTCAATTAAGTTTGGCCGGGCCCCCTACAGTAGTACCCCTAATACCCCCCTGATGGCGGCCCTGGGCGTGGCTAGAAGGTCCTTGTAAGAGCAGTACCTGCACAGATTTACTGAGCTGTGTGTACTAATGTCTATTATTTGCTCACTGAACAGTCAGATTTGACAAAAGTCTGTGTGTAAGATGTGACTGTTCTGTGAGCAGATAACACATAGATCTTTTACACACAGCACAGGACAAGCTGCTTCCAATACACTGCACTGCAAGGACCTTTTGAAGCTCGGAGCTCAGTCTCCTGCTCCTGGCATCTTTTTGCCTTCAGGAGATAAAACGCAGCAGAAGATTACAGCACAGGTTCTAAGATAGAAACTGCATCTTATAGTCCAAAAAATACGGTAAATTACAAAGTTGATCTCAGGTATACTATTAGATAGTAAATAGTTTGATAAGTTAGTGTCCATTTAAATTACATTTATGACCAATTTACTTCAATTTTACAGAAATAATTACAAATCAATCTCCCCAAAACAGGAATGTGAAAATATATATCATACACTTGGATCAGTCTGCCTATTGATATCTATAAATTTTAAAAAAAAAGTATCCCAATGTAAAACTGTCAAATGTATCCCAAAAAGACACTTGTGGCATGACCAGAACCTATATCGTACAGTTCAGACACAACACTTCATGAAAATCTCTACTTCTGTATACTTCATCTCCTTTTTTTTTTTTATATCAGATTAGCCTCCAATTCCTAGATTGCTAATACTCATCTCAAACACCTTTAACCACACTATAATATTGTGTTAATCCATTTACCACTCATCAAACACCAGCCACCTCCTGCAGAGTACATATCCTATCTAGAGTGTAAGCTTTCCTTGGTCTAAACTACCACTTGTATTATTGGCTGTAATCACTGTTTATACACAAGAATCAATACATTTGACAAAATAAATGCAGTGTTTGCCAAGCACAGTGGAGAGCACGCTGCTCAGAAAAATTCTTCAGGCAGTGCCGTATGCCAGACCAGCTTTCTGTACATTAACTTATTGTGCTATAATTATTTAGACCATCATGCCCTAAAAAGTGAGGTTATACTTTATTATGCTGAAAAATTGAAATAAAGAGTCCAGTTATTTTAATATTACACGTGAATGACACATTAATCATAATACAGACTTTCAGCTTTCAAAGCACAGGTACTTACTCTTAGATGTAGTTGTTTTATCCATGCAAATTCTGTGTGAAGTTACTGCCACTAGGTGTCTCCCTTTCTGTAATCTACTATCCACCCTCTGTTGTGAAAAAAACAACTTGTCCTTACATACAGACGGACTGCAGAAGGTGGGGGTGTGTCTCTTCATTGCTTGCCAATACAAGTTGATGAAGAGGGGAGGGGTGAGCAGGAGGAGGGAGCAGACAGAAAAACAGACAGACAGCCCTAACAAGACTATGGAGAGAGAAGGGGGAGCAGAAGAGAGCATGAACAGAGAGAAAAGAGCATGAATGGAGAGAAAAACCACGGACACTGCTGCTAATACAAGTCTATGGAGAGGGGAAGGCACCAGAGTGGGAGACCGACACACTGCCAAAAAAAAAAAAAAGAGTATGGAGGAGGGGCAAAAGGAGGGAGCAGAGTAAGAGTGACACAGAAGAAAAGCTGCCCATTCAAGTCTATGAAGAGGAGGGGGAGCAGAGTGAGTCGGATACGGACGTGCTGCAGCTTCTTGGTAAGTGTTACTGTCTCACCCAAGTGCTGGACTCTTAGCTACACTGCTCACTACTGCTGTATAATCTCCTCCATGCTGCTGCTTCTATATACAGTGGATATAAAAAGTCTACACATCCCTGTTAAAATGCCAGTTTTTGTCATGTTACAAAATCAGTACAAGACGAATAATTTCAGAAATTTCTCCATCTTTAATGTGACCCATAATCTGTACAATTTCATTGTAAAAACCCTGAAATCATTAAGAGGGGAATTATAAAAATAAAAAAACAAAAATAATGTGGTTGTATAAGTGTGAACAGCCTCTTATAATTGGGGATGTGGTTGTGTTCAGAATCAGACAATCACATTTAAACTCATTTTAAATAGTAGTCAGTACACAGCTGCCATTATTTGAAGTGATTCTGAGTAACCCCATATAAAGTTCATCTGTTCTTGTAACATCTATGGCCACGGTCCGTCGTTCTAACTTATCCCTCGACTACCGTGGCCATGGACATCCTGCTGCTGTGCTGCGTCGTCCTCCTGTGAGGCGCCGGCACTCACTTCCGGGTATCGAGACTGTCTCCCGGAGGGTGTGCGCGCTCGCTCGTGCCCACTCTTAAAGGGCCAGCGCGCACACATGAAAATCATCATCATTAACTCACATGATTTCCTGATTTCCTGGACTATAAGAAGGCCACCGCCCTTCTGATCCTCGCCTGAGCGTTGTTGTTGTTTCCCAAAGTGTGTCTTGCAAATGGTCTCCTAAGTGTCTTCCAGTTCCCAGTGCTCCCCGTACCTGTATCCTGTATCCCATGTTATCCAGTACTATCCTGGTCTACTGCCGTGCTGAGCTGTTGTCGTATTGTGCTGCATTCCACGCCTGTTCTGCTACTCCACGCCTGAGGTCTACCTGCCGCCTGGTCCCAGCCGAGCCTGCCTTGCTATGGTCTACATTGCCTCAGGTACCCTTTCTGGACTATAGACTCTGTATCATACCTGTTTGGCCAGCTGCCATCCAGCTACGCGGTACGGCCCAGTGGGTCCACACCCCTCATCGTGACAGTTCTATTAGGATTTTCCTGAGATTTCCTGTTGCATGTGACAGCAAAAGCCATGGTCTGTAAAGAGCTGACAATACATCAAAGGGATCTGATTGTTAAAAGGAATCAGTCAGAAGAAGCGTACCAAAGAATTTCCAGGGCATTAGATATACCATGGAACACAGTGAAGACGGTCATCAAGAAGTGGATTACATTTGGCACAACAGTGACATTACCAAGAACTGGATGCCCCTCAAAACTTGATGAAAAGACAAGACGAAAATTGGTCCGGAAGGCTACCAAGAGGCCTACAGCAACATTAAAGAGAGAACCTTTCATCTGCCCATACATGTGCAGCTGAGTGCAGCATGTAATAGGCAGGTCGTCAAAAACACTGTCTCACTTGAAATAATTTTTCTAACTTCCTCAGTTATTTACATATCGGTGCCGTTATATTTGGCGCCCAATAAGTAAATAAGCCCCTGAACTGTCAATGGGGTGTTTCTATCTAACTAAATGGCAAGGGGGGCGTGATGTCTTCGTTCTGACACTGTCTAATCAGCTACGGACAGTGTCAGGGCAGCTTGCACTGTGTTACCTCCCGCGAGAACACACAAAGACTGAGGGAGCGCTCTGCAGAACCACCAGTCTTTGTGTGTTCTCACGGGAGGGAACACAGCGCAAGCCGCCCTGACACTGCTTGTAGCTGATTGGACCGTTTCAGAGGGAAGACATCAAGCCCCCATGGCATTTAGCTAAATAGAAACGCCCCATTTACAGTTCAGGGTCTTATTTACATATCGGGCACCAAATATAATGGCACAGATATGTAAATAACGGAGGAAGACAGGAATTTTTTTTAAAGTCAGACAGATTTTGTGAAGCCCTGCCTATTACATGCTGCACATGTATGGGCAGGTGAAAGGTTCTCTTTAAAGGAGCTGCAGGACTTTCTGGCAGGTACTGGTTGTGTAGTGCATGTGACAACAATCTCCCATTTTCTTCATATGTCTGGGCTGTGGGGTAGGGTGGCAAGACGGAAGCCTTTTCTAACAAAGAAAAACATGCAAGCCCGGCTATGTTTTGCAAAGACCTACATCAAGTCTGCCAAAAGCATGTGTGAAAATGTGTTCTGGTCTGATGGGACCAAAGATTAACTTTTTGACCATAATTCCAAAAGTTATGTTTATTGCAAAGCCAACACTGCACATCACCAAAAGAATACCATACCCACAGTGAAGCATCTGCAGCTGGAACTGGGGCTTTAGTCAAGTTGAAAATAATTTTGAACAGTTCCAAATATCAGTCAATATTGGCCCAAAACCTTCAGGCCTCTGCTAAAATGCTGAAGATGAAGAGAAATTTTACCTTTCAGCACAACAACGACCCAAAGCATACCTCCAAATCAACAAAAGAATGGCTTCACCAGAAAATGATCAATGTTTTGGAATGGCCTAGCCAGACCTGAATCCCATTGAAAATCTGTGGGGTGAACTGAAGAGGAGGAGATGCCATCACAATCTGACAGATTTGGAGCACTTTTGCAAGGAAGAGTGGGCAACGATTGCCAAGTCAAGATGTGCCATGCTGATAGACTTCTACCCAAAAAGACTGAATGCTGTCATAATGTCAAAGCGTAATTCAACAAAGTATTAGTTTAAGGCTCTATTCACATGACAGGGTCTGAGTGTCGGCCGATAAAAATGTCCGTTTTGGTCCGTTTTTCTCTGACGTTTTGCATCCGTTCTGTGCCGTGTTTCCGTTTATAATGTTCAATTTTGAACCCGTTTTGCATCAGTTTTTTCCCTGTCCGTTTTAAAAAAGGATGAATTTAGTTTGTCAATTTCTTTTGCCACACACTTCCCTCTGTAGATTCTGCCACAGACACCCTGTAGATAAAGGCACACACGACCCTCTGTAGATAATTCCACACAGCCCCCTATAGATACTGCCACGGTCCCCACAGTAGGTAGTACCATAAAGCCCCCCTCTAGGTAGTGCCACACAACCCTATTGCACATATCACCCCTGCAAATGCCCCCCCTGTAGATGGCACCCCCCAATATATGGCACCCTCCCTCCCTATAGATAGCACCCCTGTTTCTGAATCGGAATCCCCGGCCACAGCAGCCTGTCGTGTGGTGATTACGCTCCTGGAGAAGTCCCTGACTTCACTGTACATATATGGACAGTGACATCTCCTGGAGCGGAATCACCAGCCACAGCAGTGTCAGGGACGGCTGTGATCAGTGATTCCGCTTCAGGAGAAGTCCCTCACGTCACTGTCTATACATGGACTGTGACGTCAGGAACTTCTCCTGGAGCGGAATTCCCGGACACAGCTTCGGCAACACTGTGGCCAAGGATTAGAGTTTCCGCTCCTACAGGGAGCACTTCGTACTGTGAGGGGGAGAAGAGAGCGAACGACCGGCAGAATGCACGGCCATCACTCGGATCACATCCAAGTGGCAGCCATGCTTTACTCGGCCCCATAGACTTCTATGGGAGCCGTGCGGCCGGGAGATCGGCCCAAAATAGGGCATGTTTCATTTTTTGACGGCCCGGTTTATGACGGCCGAGTTTCCCTGTCGTGTGAATAGGGTCTAAAGGTGTGCATAATTATTCATCTTGTACTGATTTTGTAACATGACAAAAATTTCCATTAACAGGGGTGTGTCGACTTTTTAAATCCACTGTACGTGTGATAGAGATAGGAAAGCAGGATTCTCTTTTTCTTTGTGTGCAGTACATAGAAGACATGATAGCCATTAGGTTCCACCCACTAGCTCAGAGACAACTGAGATGAAGAGTTAGAGCCTGCAGAGGAGAAAACTGCTAAAAAATGCAGGATACAAGTCCTAAAATGGCTAGAAATAGTGTTATTCCTCATGTACCCATCTGAAAAGTTAGGTACACTTTAAATATCTCTCTTTTGAAAATTCAAAATGTTGGGCAGTAGGTTTGTGGCACTTGCTGCTGTAGGTGTCATTGACTAATGTAAAATATTACATATTACAATGAATTAGATAGATGAACGCATACATTGAAACTGTTATTTGTTTATTTTTACATCTGACTGTTCATCTGGAAAGTAAAGTGTAAGTTTACCGTTTATAAACGGGACAAGCTTTTCCTTTAAATCACATGAGATCAAATCAAAAAGTACAACGCATCTGAGAGTAATATAAGAACCCGCATTTTGTTACACCGTCGCGGCTCTCTGTGTTCTGTTAACCTGCTAGAAAATGTCCTCTCAGCAAGTTTCCGTAACTTCAATTAAAAAGACTAATTATTATTTCAACAGCGAAGGAGTCTTTAATTAACAGCTCAGAATCCATCTACACTACGGATCTACAGTTCTTTCATGAGCCAACAGATGAATGCTAAAAAACAGAAGTCACTTCCTGTAGTATAAAGAATAAATCTACCTGCAGTTTAATAAACAGGGACTTAACTTTACCATCAAGTTTTGGTAATCAGATTTATAACATCCTTAAGGAGCAATTGTTAGTTGATGTAGTAAGTTTCTCGTAATATTTGACAAACAAAGCTTATTCATTAAAATTCCGCCAAGTGCACTGGCTACTTTACAGCAATATTCTACACACCGCAGAACATACATTATATTGCTGAGAAACCTGTAGTAGGTAAAGTGGGCATCATTCCAAGTTATTACTGGGCAACGTCACGTGTCAATGAGGAGGAATAAGGATTTGTGTAACTATACGTAAATATCTGTAAGGTTCAATTCACACCCTGTATACGCGTATATGCCAGGTAAATCCCAGGATATATGCGTTGGCATGCCCATAGACTTTAGTTGCCAAAGGTAATTCAAAATTACACACATTTGGCAAGAGTACGTCTCCGCTATATTAAAAAGAACGATTGAACTTTTAAATACAACTATATACAAAAAAAGTATACCAACAGCAGATCAGTACGGTATAAGCATACAGTTGCATATGTCGAGGTTGATGAAATGTTCAACAATCTATCCTACAAGATCAAAGTTCCTTGCCATCCTACAGTGATTGCCGCACTCATTGAGCCATAATACAGTGCCACTAGCCTGCATTGAGAAATACCATTTCTATAATTTTATAGAAAGGCATAAAATGAATCCTTAAGAGAAAAAAAAAAAGGTGGCATGTTCCATTGCGTATTATGAAGGTATTTCCCCTTAGAAGCATTGCACTGATGCAAAACAAAGGAGGTGGAGGTGGTGCTGGGATGGACTGTAGATATGCCAAAATGGTAAAGCAAATGGAAGCTATGGTTTCCATTTGCCTTTCCGTTGATGGGTTCCTCTGATGGAAAGGTCCGATGGAACCAGCAGCAAGGTACCACAAGGATCGGTGTGTTAGGCTCAATTCTATTTAATCTCTTTATTAATGACCTTGTGAATGGGATTGATAGCAACGTGTCAGTTTTTGCTGACTATACAAAACTTTGTAGGATACTGAATACGCAACTTGACTATAAAATATTACAGAAAGACCTAGATAAGCTGGCAGCATGTGAAAAACATGGCAGATTAAATTTTATGTTGATAAATGTCAAGTAATGCACTTAGGACGCAATAATAGCACTAATTCATATAAATCAAACGTAATAAAACTGGGGATAACGGAACAAGGGAAGGACCTGGGTATTCCAGTAACAAATAAGCTAAGCAGCAGCACTCAATGTCAAGCAGCAGCTGCAAATACAATTTTAGGGTGTATAAAAAGAGAGATAAAAACCTGTGATTCAAATGTAATATTACCCCTCTATAAATCCCTTGTAAGGCCACATCTTGAATATAGAATTCAGTTTTGGGGTCCACATTGTAAAAAGGATATAGGAGAATTGGAGAGGGTTCAAAGGCAGGCAACTAGATTATGTAATGGGATGAGAGGTGTCGCTTGTCAATGAAATGCTAGAAAAATTGGGCTTGTTCAGCTTGGAGAAAAGACGTCTTAGAGGTGATCTTATTAACATGTATAAGTATACGTGTGGTCAATACAGAGAACTAGCGCGTGATCTGTTCCTTCCAAGGACTCTACGAAGGACCAGGGGATATCCATTGCGCGTGGAAGAAAGACGTTTCAAACATCAATATAGGAAAGGGTTCTTTACAGTTAGAGTGGTCAAGCTATGGAATGCGCTACCCCAAGAGGTAGTGATGGCAGATACTATGTCAACATTTAAAAAAAAGACTAGAAGATTATTTACTGACAAATGGCATTGAGGGATATAATTAATCAAGCGATGAATGACGGGTAATTTATTGGGAAAGGTTGGACTTGATGGACCTGTGTCTTTTACCAACCTATATAACTATGTAACCCATGAACGGTAGCCCGACGCAGATGTGAACAGGCCCTAGCTGAAGTTCTCACTTAATGGATTGTGCATCCGTGAATAACCACTGCTACTGCAACCAGGGCTGCCCCCTAGCGTTCCAAGACCTCTGAATAGAAAATCTACTTACTTATTCAGTGATTTTTATAGGAGATATTTTGATTTTAGGCGGGGAACGCTTTGTCCGTAAGTTGCCAAACTGCTTTTTAGTAGTTGAACATATTGGCAAACAACAAAACGCCTGCCCTATCTTCAAGAGCAATAAAAAAAATTCAATTGCAAAAGAGGCTGACTATCAGCATGTCAAGAAATGAAAGGACGAAATATCAGCTAAAAAGGACAGCTCGTTGCACAGGTATACCATTGAAATAAATACATTTATTTTGTTATGTCTCTGCCTGTTAGTCACTGCATGTACAGAAGATAATTTCTAACCAAACAGCTAATATACATAAAGCGTGGCCCTCAGAGTGTAGTTTTAAGGAAATTCTGGCAGTTTGGGATTAAAAGGTCAGATTTAAACTATCACCATATTTCAAAATGCAATCTGTGCATCGCGGCATAATGAAATGGTTCACTAAAGGTGCGAGTGAAAATACTTTTAATTAGGTCCAAAGCTTTTCAGTTGTCAGCATGAATAAACCAAGAAACATTTTCTTGCAAACACTACAAAATAAAATATAAAGAAAAATAAAAAAGATTAAAAAAAAGGGAAAAAAAATTCAGGCAACCTTTACAATAAATGAGATTTACAAATCAGAAACATGAGAAGGAGCTCTCATTTTTCATAGCTGATGTTTTCTACAAAATAGACTTATCAGCAAATCCTGCCGCTCTCTTCACACACACACAAATAATAAATAAAAAACAACAAATTTTTCTGTCAAAAAATCAAAAATAAAAGTTAATAGCAATAATACTAATAATAAATAATAATAATAATAAAAGTGAAAAAAAAAATGATTAAAATGCCTATTTATTCCTGAGATTGTATTTCTTTTCAATAAGATAAATGTTTCGATTAAACGAAAACTGATTCTGTAGGACAAGACTGATTCTGTAGGATGGTGAGACTAAAAAAGTAACAACAAGATTAATTCCAGAGAGTAGAGATGGGCAATTATGACCTAAATCAAAATCACGATTAATTGAACATGTAGCCTCGATTACGATTATTGAACAATTATTTAGACCACACCCCTTTTGCATACCACACCCCCTATTTGCATGCTACGCCATTGATTTAATATTTATCCCCTGAGCCTGCTATTTACTACTGTATATAATATACCCCCTGACACTGACAGTATATTGCCCCCATAGTGCTCCCCACACAGTATAATTCCCCACAGCTGCCCCCACACATTGGAATGCCCCAATAACTGCCACCACAGTATAATGCTCCTATATCTGCCCACCACAGAGTATAATGCCCCCAGAGTATAATGCCCCTCATAGCTGCCACCACACTGTATAATGCCCCAATAACTGTCCTTCACACAGTATAATGCTCCCATAACTGCCCTCCACACCGTATAATGCCCCCATCACTGCCCTCCACACAGCAAATGCACCCATATAATGCCCCTATAGCTGCCTCTACATAGTATAATGCCCCTATAACTTCCACGCAGTATAGTGCCCTATAGCTGCCCTTACACAGTGTAATGCCCCATAACTGCCTTCATATATGCACACCACACTGTATAAAGTCCCCCATAGCTTTCTCCACGCTGTATAATGCCCCCACAGCTGCCCCCAATAGTATCTGATAAAAATAATAATATACATACTCAGCTAACCCCGTTCCAATGATGAGTGGAGCAGAACCGTCTGCTCCTCTGGTCTGCGCAGCTCTGCACAGACAGACGCGATACTGCCTCGCTTCCAGTGATACATAGTGAATGGTAAAGCAGGGACTTTATGGTTCCCTGCTCTACCATTGTATTAAACTGTATCTGCATCCTGAAGATGCAGATACAGTTTAAACCGGGAAAAAATTGTTGATAAAAGCCAAATTGGCAAGATGACCACAATTAATTGCGAAGAATTTCAACTTTGATTAATTGCCTAGCCCTACCGGAGGGTATATAGAAAATAGATATTGCTGGCTTTATTTTTCCGAAAGCTACGTTGTAAGGCCTCATGGACACGCAGTCTCTGCGGCTCCATAGTATGGCGCAACGGTCGTGTTACAAAGTTATTATCCGCTATAAGCAATACGGGTTCCAGTGTAAAATGAACATTTTTGAGCCAATCATATGAAATTGGAGGCATATGTAAAAACAGTAGGGCCCCAAAGACTTCTATGGGTGCTGTATTATGGCTCTGTACAACTCGAAGGTGCATGAGCACTAAGATTTAAAAAATAAAAGCCCCTTTGTTACATTTGTTGATTTTTCCAGTTTTAATTATTAACAGTTACTTAGACAAATGCTTAAAGGTAACCGGTCACTCATTTGCAGGGCTAGCCATAGGATAGATGGCGCCCCGTGCAAAATTATCTTTCGGCACCCCACCCTGCCATAAAAAAATGCCCCATAAAAAAGTATAATATCCCTTCACAGTATAATGCCCTATATAGTGCCCCCACACAGTATAATGCCCCTTTAGTGCCCCATACAATATACTATTTAATAATATATTATAACCCCTTCAAGGACACAGTATTTTGTCCTCTAATTGTACCCACACAGCATTATGCCCCCTAAGTGCCACACCCAGTATATTGCACCCTGTAGTGCCCCTACACAGTATAATGCCCCCTCCCGTGGCTGCCACACACGGCCCCCCTTGTAGATAGTGCCCCTTGTAGATTGTGCCATAATCCCACACCTCCTCCTTGTAGACAGTACCATACAGCCCCCAACTCCCCCTTGTAGACAAAGCCACACAGCCCCTTGTAGGTAGTGCCACACAGCCCCCTTGTAGGTAGTGCCACACAGCCCCCTTGTAGGTAGCACCCCCCCCCCCTTCGTGTAGAAAGCGCCACTGTAGCGTAGCTCCCTGAAGGAGCGGAATCCCCCTGTGGCCGGGGATTCTGCTCCTGGACGGAGTGGTTGATGTCTGTCCATATATGGACAGTGACATCAGGTGCAACTCCTGAAGCGGAATCCCCGTCCACAGCTTTGCAGACGCTGTGACCGGTTAATCCATTCCAAGAGAAGCCCCTGACGTCTCTGTCCATTTATGGACAATGACGTCAGGGGCTTCTGCTGGAGCCGAATTACTGTGCCAGCAACGCTGTGGACGGGGATTCCGCTTCAGGATTTGCCTCTGATGTCAGTGCCCATATATGGACAGAGCCATCAAGCGCTCTGTCCAGGAGTGGAACCCCCGGCCACCAGGGGATTCCGCTCCTTCAGAGAGCTACAGTGGCGCTATGTACAGGAATAGGGGGTGGGGGTGCCATCTACGGAGGCTGCAAAAAATCTCGTCCTCCTCACATGCACTTCGGACTGTGAGGAGGAGAGAAAGCATGGTCGCGGTTCAGAGGAGTGTCGCAGCACCCCTGGAGGGTTCTCGTGGCACCCCAGTTGGGAACCACTGGCCTAGTAGATGGCAGAGCAGGGAGATAGTGTTCAAAAGTATCTGCGTCCTTAGGAAGCAGATACTATTAAATGTGGCGTCGCTATGGCTATAGCAGCCACAGCAGCTTCTAGCGGCGACGCTGGCCAGGGGGGAGGGCGTCCCAGCTGGTGGCAAAAGCGCTCTCCTGACCGGTGTCGCCGCTAGCAGCCGCTTTGGCTGCTACAACGTTAGCGACGCCACTGAGAGAAGAAGCGCCCGGGCGGAAAGGCATCTGTTGAGTCACTAGGCCCTTCTGAAACAGAAGCAGGGGAAGGGAGACAGCGCAGCACCCCCCTCCACATGTACACAAACTTTTCAAAAAACGTATGCTAATCTCATAGTTTACCTAATATACATCAACTTTGTAATTTACTTACTTTTGAAATTTAGTTGTTTTATCCATGAAAATTCTGTGTGAAGTTACTGCAACTTGGTGTCTCCCTTCCTGTAATCGGCTGTTCACTGTCATGTGTTGTCAAGCATTTGCCATCCCCGGTTACAGAGCTGAATTGATGGACTGCAGAAATTGGGGGTATGTCTCTTCACTTCCAATACAGGTTTATGGAGAGGAGGGCAAAGCGAGAAAGAGACGCAGACACGCTGGCTACACAAGTTTATGGAGAGGAGAGAAGGTGTAGGAAGCAGAGTGAAAAAGACACAGACAGATGGTGCAGCTTCCTGTTATATCCCCCCCCCCCCCCCCCCCACCGCTGAATTCTCAGCTACACTGCTCATTACTGCTGTATAATATTCTCAATGTTGCGGTATTCTCTCTCTACATAGTATATATATATATATATATATATATATATATATATATATATATATAGTGTGTGTGATAGGAGAGAAAGATTCTCCTCTTTTCTGTGTGCAGTGTATGGAAGACATAATAGCAGTTAGACTCTGCCCATTAGCTCAAGGAAAACGGAGGGTTAGCGATAGAGCCTGCAGAGGGGAAACCAGCTAAATAATGCAATATACAAGTCACATAATGGCCAGAAATAGTGTTATTCCTCATGTACACACATATGACAGCTTATTCTGAAAAGTCAACTGAAAGTTTAGGTACGCATTAAAGGACCTTCTGCGAACGTCTTGTTGCCAGACACTACAGGACACCTTCAGAGGACTTGTGGAGTCTGTGTTTAATGAGTCTGTGCTGTTTTGGCCGCAAGAGGGGGAGCTACACAATATTAGGCAGGTGGTTTTAATGTGATGGCTGAATGATGTAGTTAGGATTGCATGATCCAAAGAAATTCTGTCTAAACATATGCCAAAAGGACACTTTTTTTTTTATATAAGTAGTCAATGGGTAAACGAGGAGTGAATTTAGACTTGATACTTGATACAATCCTCCCAAGTTCTAATTTTTATGAGGGCAGCCTCTCGACGTCTCTATTGGACATGTTAGCTTTTAACTTGTCCAATCATTAATTCCCAGGGAGATAAATGGTTCCAGATTGGTCTGGCAGCCACTTCTCTCTCCAACTACTGAAGTAATGTGCAGACTTAGATGAATGTGTATGTTTATGGCAAAGACAAGGAACCATTGTCAAATGAAAGTGTATGCTCTTCCTAACTGTAGTAAAATAAACTCCTACTTTTCTCCATAATGGGAGTCTTCTCTTAATAAGGGTCCCCATTTGCATGATTGTAATCGATAAAGGTAATTGTTAGGGGAGATATTTAATTTTTACCATGTCTGTCGGATCAGATCATTTTGCCCATTTACTCAGTGTATTTTTGTCATTTCTGGTCTGATGCTAGCAATAATCCTTATTTATAAACGCACTATAACCGAACATTTTCAGCCCTAATTCTTCTGTATGGTTCTATAAGACATTTGAAATATGAGCTAGATGGTTATAATATCATATCCAACTAATGTAGAAGTGACACTTTAAAGTGCAGTATATGGAAATATTGACATTAGTTACTTTATTCTGCCTAGGACCAGTCACCAATTATTTGCATTTCTGCCATAACCTATTAATCCTTTATCCTATCTTTATTCCGACCCATAAACAAGACACAGAAGACACATTTAGGAGTTTAGTATACATAAAATTTCAAGAAATTGGATATTTGACACCAAACCAAGCAGCTTTACAAATAAATATGGTGAACTTCTATGTATGGACAGGGTATTGTTTTACTGATAGATCTTCAATAAGTAAAGCCACATTTCTACTTGTTTCTCCTTGTATCCAAAAACAGGGATCTGAAGTAATGGACCGCAGGTACACGGTTGTAAAAAAAAAACAACAAAAATCGTTTCGGTTGGTTTTATATGGACATAACGCAAATGCATTGCAGAACCCTAAGGTGGTCAACGTTGTAAAAACCGGCCTTATTTAGCTGACAAGTCTGCAAGGCAAACTTATTAGTGAATTGTTTATGCAATCCCTTCAATCAACTCTAGATGTGGCGCTTTGCTTTATGGGATGTTGCTCGGCTGTTTCCATAACTCCCATAGAACAGAATGGAGAGAGTCGTGCGCATGCATGGCCACCTCTCTACTCAGGCCCCACAGGGAATCAGCAGGCAGCGAGATGGGACATGGGTCAGGTGACGCCCGTACGCTATATAGTTGTTGCTCCTATACCCTAGGACCCGCATCTGTCAGATATTTATGACATCCTGTGGATGTGCCATATAAGTCTGAGATGAAAGTAGCCCTTTAAGGGATGACAATTGCTGGTGTGCCTTTGGAGCAATTCCTTGTCTTAATGTCACTATGAACAGCATAATAGTTGTTAATAATAATAATTTTTTATTGCAGACGATCACGGAAGATCAATGAAGATAAACAATAGTTTCATTTTTTAAATCTTCTTATTCATTCACACTGCAGTACACAGGCTAAGGTCTGCAATATTTTGAACCATGGCAAAAAAGCAAAACCGTAAAGATCAAACTAAGAAGATAGGCAAAAGCCTTCAGAGAAAGACACCTACATATTACAATTATATACAAATTCCCGTTTGTGATTGTATTGTTTGCAGGTTGCTTTACTTCTACCCATATTGTCATTCACTAGTCTCCCTGTCCAGTAACAAATAAAACAAGGGACTATGGTTCAATCTGCCTATGACCGAAAAATGGTGATAAGAGCCATATTCATCAATACAAGAAAGGGTGTGTGATTAAAGGTGAGGTCTGACTTAAGCCCCTAATACGCCGGCCGATTTTGGCTGATGCAGCGAGCGCCGATCAACAAGACAGGTCGTTGATCGGCGCTCGTTTGCTCCTGTCACAAGGAGTTATGTCTGGTATTAAACCTTATCCCCATTAACTTGAAAGAAGGTGATATGGAATAACAGAACCCCATTGGACAAAAGCGATGCTGTTTTTGGACAAAAATGCAGACTTTTTTTCTCTAATGCCAGACAAACTTTGAACTCCAAATGCCCTTATATCAGGTTTGAAAATGAGCTTTTTAAACCAAAGAGATGTTGTAATATTGCACCATATGTATCAACTACAGTTGATTCGATGGCGCCCGGGTCTCTCATTCCTCATCCTCTGGCATGCTGGGGTCTGCATCAATGCCTGCGTCTCCTCGGGATCTGGATCCTCATTTCTCCCCTCACATTAATGGCTCTGCTAGCATGGGCGATGATTTACAGGGCCTAAGACAACAGCTCGCCACATTGCCCACTAAACAGGACATGGAGCGTTATGTGAATCGTCTTGAGATGACTTATAAATCAGAGATACAGGCTCTTACGACTAATGTCTCTCAATTGTCCGATCAAATTCAGCGTATAGAAGGCGATGTTTCCTCTGTTACACAGCAGCAAGTTTCTCATGCAGAACGGCTGGATCATCACTCCCAGCAGATTTATGCTTTATTTAACCTGGCTGAAGATAATGAGAATCGGAATCGCCGTAACAACATTCGGCTCCGGGGCATTCCTGAGGATATATCTTCGGGGCAACTCATACCTGTCTTACAGTCTTTGTTTAACTCTCTGCTAGAGCGTCCTGCTGATGATCCATTGGAACTGGATAGGGCTCACAGGACTCTTGGCCCTCGTAACCCGGATCCTGATAGGCCTAGAGACGTGCTATGCCGTGTCCATTTTTTCTCCTTGAAGGAGCAGATCATGAGGAAGGCGCGAGATAAAGGAGAAGTCTTATTACAAGGGGTCAAGATCCAGTTGTTATCCGACCTGTCCAAGATGACCCTGGACAAACGCCGAGTGCTTCGTCCCTTACTGGATGTGCTGAGAGAGCATGAGATCTCCTATTCCTGGGGTCACCCCTTCCAGCTACAGGTCCGCAGAGATGGGACATTGCTGAGTGTTCGAGACCCAGGGGATGTCCCGGACTTCTGTGCTGCCCTCCAGGTGCCGAGAGTTTCCCTGCCTGATTGGCTGTATGTCCCTCTTCCACCATAGCGCTCAAGGCCGCGCCGGCGTGGTCGTTCTCCCGCATCTCCTATGGGTCGTCCTGGGGGGCGACGTGCTGATCCGCTGTGATTTTGTATAGAGGTTTCTTGGTCAGCCAGCAGTCGGCCTAGGCCAGTTAAGCTCTATTGTTATTGCTTATATCTTGGGAGGCGAAGGTCTGATGTGTGTCATATAATACCCAGTTATGCTTGTTCTTCCGCCCTAGATAGGGGCTGCAGGTGTTCAGATTGATCAGTTACCCGGGATTAATTAATGTTCTTCAGCTGCCAGTACTACTGCACCATGTATGCTATGTGATTATATACGTTGTTACTAATTACATGCCTGTGCATCCATGCGGTAACTGTGTAAATTTCCGGGAATGTATGGTTATGTTGGCATCTCTGTTTTGATTCTGACCAAATGTCGGCCATTATTTCACTTTCTCATGATATTGAGCTAATTGCCTTGATGTTCTTTCCATTCAAGTGTTGGTTCTAAGATGTGTGATATTTGCACTGGGTTGGGGGGTGCGGGGCACTGGCTAGACCTTGTCCTGACACTTCTCCTCTTAGGGACTCACTGGTTATATCCGGTGTATTCTTGATTGTTTCTCCTTGAGTAGCTCAAGGAGTAGGTGATTATTTCACCTTTCTGTTTGTCTTTGTTGTTGTCTCCCCCTTCCCTGTTTGTCCTGTTGTTCGTCGCGCCTCTACTTAGCACATTGCTCTACGAGCTCCTTCAGTGAGTGGAGGCAATGGCACAATTGAAGACTTGTACCTTTAATGCTAGGGGGCTTAATGTCCCAGAAAAACGCTCACAAATTTTATATAACATGCATAAAGAGCGGGTACATATTTTGTTCCTGTAAGATACTCACTTTCAGACGGGCCATACGCCACAGTTCACGAACCGATATTTTCCGGCTTGGTTCCACAGTACCAACCCGGAATCCAAGTCCAAGGGTGCCAGTATAGGTATTCATAAGTCACTCTCACATAAAATTCTGGATGTTCTGGTTGACCCGGATGGTAGATATGTTTTTCTCAAGCTATCCATACGTAATAAGATCTTTACTTTGGCCAATCTGTACCTCCCCAATAAGGACCAGGCACGAGTAGGCCGGTTGTACTTAAGGAAATTGGAGGAGTTCACTGAGGGTGTTCTAATTGTTGGAGGTGATTTTAATCTGACTTTTGATTCCAGACTTGACACTTCCTCGGGCAGGTCTGTTGTTCCTAAGTCACATTTGGGGGCACTGAAAAATGTGATGCATTCCATGCAGTTGATTGACGTGTGGAGGATCCTACATCCTCAGGTAAGAGAATACACTTATTTCTCCCCATTGCATAATATGTACAGTAGGATAGACGCTTTTTTGATTAGCCACCACTTGCTTACCTGGCACCCTACCTCTGACGTGGGCCCTATGATTTGGTCGGACCATGCACCTGTGTTTCTGACCCTTACATTTCCTAATTCGAGGCCTAATTTCCAATCCTGGAAACTTAATGACAACTTGTTGCGGGATGCAGTATGCGTGGCGGCCATTAAAGATTCACTTACCGGTTTCTTTGAGGTTCATGAACATTAAGCTACTCCCTTGCCACTCCAGTGGGAGGCACTGAAGTGTGTAATTCGAGGGGTACTGATACAACATGGGGCGCGGTTGAAACGTGAAAAGGGGTTTGCTATTGCGCGTCTCTTGATTCAGATACGGGATTTGGAATCCTGTCATAAACGGGTTCCATCCTCACAGATTTTTGCAGAGCTCACTACAGCGAGAGAATCCTTGCGTTCTTTGATAGATCAGTCGCATGCTCGGTTCAGGGATCGGATGCGCAAGCACTTATATGAATAAGCAGATAAATGCGGTAGGTCACTGGCACGAATACTGCATCCCCGTACACAAGCGTCATATATCCCTAAAGTCTCATCTCCCTCGGGCGTGGAGGTTCATGACCCGTTAGGTATTACTGACTGCTTTAAACACTATTACTCGGCGCTATACAATATTAAAGGCCAATTTCATGATATGCAGGCAGAATCGTTACGGGATAAAATAGACCGCTATGTTCATGATACTGCGTTGCCGACCTTGGAGGAGGGGGTGGCTTTGGAGCTTGAGGAGGATTTTTTGGAAACTGAAGTGGAGCGTGCTATTGGAGAGGCGCCCTTGGGCAAAAGCCCGGGGCCCGATGTGTTTAATAACAAATTTTACAAGGCATTTAAAGATCAACTGGCTCCTTTTCTGACTAAAGTTTTTAACTCGGTGTCCTCCTCGTGTCCCTTTGCGCCTCAATCCCTCGAGGCTCATATAACTCTTCTACCAAAACCGGGTAAGGACCCAACGGTGTGCGCAAACTTCAGGCCCATATCGTTAATTAATGTAGATGTGAAGCTTTTCGCGAAGCTGCTTGCCTCTCAGTTATCGCCGTTACTACCTGGCTTGATCGTGGATGATCAGGTGGGGTTTGTATGTGGTCGGGAAGCGCGGGATAACACCAACAAAACCCTCCTTGTGACGTCATACTGCCAATCCCGTAAGATACCGATGTGTTTACTCTCGATACATGCCGAAAAGGCTTTTGATAGAGTACACTGGGTGTTCCTCCGCAGTGTCCTGACGCAGGTGGGCCTTGGCACCACCACGGTGGATAGGATAATGGCCTTGTACCAAAGGCCTTCTGCTCGAGTTCGTGTCAACGGACTATTATCTGATCCTCTGTCAATTGCTAATGGCACGAGACAGGGGTGCCCACTTTCGCCTCTTTTGTATGTTCTGGTCATGGAACACCTGGCCGTGGCGCTGCGGAACAACCCTAATATTAACGGTATACGCATTGGCTCACGGCATCATAAATTGGCGTTATACGCGGATGACCTCCTGGTATTCATCACAACTCCCATGATTTCTTTGCCATCCCTGACGGAGGAGTTTGAGTGCTTTGGCCATCTAAGTAATTTTAAAGTCAATTACTCCAAATCGGAGGCCTTGAATATCTCTTTGGATCAACCTCTAGCTGCCCATCTTGCTCAGGTTTTTCCGTTCAGGTGGCAACCCAAATCTTTAAAATATCTAGGGGTGCATGTCCCCACACAACAGTCAGACTTGTATGCTCTGAATTATACGCCCATCCTACAGCGCACCATGAAGGACTTGGCGGAATACGGCGGGAACCGCATGTCGTAGTTTGGACGTATCAATGCGGTCAAAATGGATGTCTTGCCCAAATTTCTATATCTCTTCCAGACCGTCCCTATTGCGGTGCCATCCAGTTTTTTCCAGGTTTTACATAGGGCCATTACTAAGTTTGTGTGGGGCTCCTCTAAGCCTCGTATCCGGTATGCTGTCCTTAGCCGACCAAAAGTAGACGGGGGCGCGGGTCTCCCAGACTTTAAACGATACCATCAAGCAGCGATAATTATGAGAGTAGTGGATTGGTTCCGTTCGGAGTCAGGTAAGCAGTGGGTGCGCATTGAAAAGGCTATTTCTCCTCTTGCATTGTCCTCTCTGCCGTGGCTGTCAGTCCTTCAGAGACAATCTCTTCCTCTACCTTTCCTCATACGTCAGTTTCTCATGGTATGGGAACGGATCTTGGGCACTACGGGCCTTGTTCATCGCCCGGGTCCCTTGACTCCTCTATTTGATAATCCTTCTTTCCCTCCTGCGGAGGGTGTTGATACATTCCTCTGTTGGGAGAGAGAAAATGGTGGATGTATATCTGAGACCCTCACTCCAGACGGTGCCATGTTGCCAATGACAGATGTATCGGCAGCCTGCCCGGGAAGGAGGTCAACCTGGTGGTCCTATTTGCAGTTGAGGTCCTATATCTCTTCCATGGGTGATTGTATGGTCTTTCTACAGGATAAGACTCCTCTGGAACTCTACATGTCCTTGCCCACAGCCCCTTCTCATGTGTTGTCTCACCTACATGGGATCCTTCTGCCGAAATTAGCTTTTTCTCAATTATCCTTCACTGCCGCATGGGACGAGGAAATGGGGGTTAGACACTGAGGAAGAGTGGGGTACCGCCTTCCTGTTAGCCCATAAGTTACCGATGTCTTGTTTTGCACAAGAAAATAATTACAAAATACTTACCAGGTGGTACCGTTGTCCGACCTTGTTGCACAAGATATACCCCGATGTGTCTGCTGATTGTTGGAGGTGTGGGGGGGCTCCTGGAACTATGTTGCATATTTGGTGGGATTGTCCCAAGCTACGTCCCTTTTGGGGGAAGATTTTTGATCTAGGCAACAAGCTTTTCCATACTGAGGTCCCAACCTCGGCTTCCATAGGCTTGCTTTCTATGGTTCCGGGATCACTCCCACACCTCAAAAGGGGGATCTTTCGACATTTCTTGACTGCAGCTAGAGCGGTGATACCTCGTCACTGGAAGTCTCATACTGTACCGTCCCTGGCGGAATGGGTAACAGAGGTGAATGGGATGATGAGGATGGAAGAGTTGCTGTCCGTGGATAGGGGCAAATCGGGGATCTTCGTTCAGAATTGGATAGTGTGGTCTGGATTCCGGGATGGTACTGATCTACCTCTCTGGTTGGATGGCAGGTTCTGAATGAATCATAGCACCTACATGAGGCACTTTTGTTTGTTTGTCTGTATGTATTTTCCCTTTGTGGTCTGATGTTATGTGTGGTGTGTCCATATACTCAAAAGTGCTCTTATATGTGTCACTTCTCACTTTACTGGGGGGGGCGGTCTCCCTGACTATTGCACTGATTTAATGCGAACATGATACTGTTATTGCCGTTATATCTCTCTTATCATTCAATTTCGATAGGTAGGAGGCTACCTCCTATTGTTGTTCTTATACTTGTTTATATATATATATATGAATACTGTTGTTATGCTATGATGCTTCACTAGAATGTATTGCACTGCGTGCAAATTTCTACTTTTTTGCACAAACCGTGAAATGTTTTTGTATTGTTATATTTTCAAAATAAAATCTTTGATAAAGTAAAAAAAAAAAAAAAAACTACAGTTGATTCCGTACAAAAAAAAAAGGCAAACATGTAACGGGTTTGACAAGTCAAACAGTCAAGTGCAAGCCACACCAAATTGATCTAGGCTTGGCTCAATGTGGGTGGGACAGTGTCAATTACACTGTACCCTTGTAGTACTGGAATCCTGAGTATTAATCTAACTAGGGCAACATCGGCCTGCGTGGGTTTCCCCCGGGTAATATGGTTTCATCCCACACTCAAGACATGCCAAGATCACCAGGCTTCCAATGACTCTAGTGACTGAATGAAGTTGGGACCAGTGTCAGTGTATAGTCTATACGGAGCATAAGAATATCTAAGTGCCATATAAACACTGGATGATAAAAAGATACATAAGGTTCTTCTTCCAACTTAACTTCAACAATGATCATGAATAATGAATGATAAAATTCACAAATTGCCTCCTGAACACCAGCGGATAAAGGTGCTTGATGGAAGAGCATGGTAAAAAAAAATAGAGGGCTGCTGGGTCAAAGAGTCAAATTCTGTGATATACTAGCAGAGAATGACAAGCAGGTCAAACAAAGAAAAAGAGAAACAATGATGAAAACACAGGTTACAACTATAATGTATATTTCACTGGTGGGAAATAACGGGCCTTTCACCACACTGGCCATAAGAAATTATGCACTCAATCAATACATTGTACAGACACAGTCAATAGGCGGCCCGTCACAGCTGCACTGTCTTTACCTCCGTATCTACAAGTCTAAAGAGCCTTTAAGGTAAAATGTGGTGTTTCTAAGTAGTCCAGAGAAATAGTCAAGAAAGACATCGGCACTAATAAAAGGGAACACTTACTGTTATAAAAGCAAACTCATAGTAAATAATGGAAGGAAGGAAGTCTCTTAAACATTTATTACATTCCACAGCCTGAAGTTTCTTTCTGGTTTATGGTGGAATATCTTCTGATGTTGTACTGTGTGCTAGCTATACATTCTTTAATGAAGGCCCATAAAACCTAATAAAACCCACAATTGTTGACAAATTATATAAACATACAAGGCATAGGGGGGCTGTTTCTGCAATCGACAGCTCCAGTACTGAGGGTATTGCAGCAGGAAGGACAATGAGCAGTTTATATAGCTGCAGTGAGAGAGTTAAATATCTCGGTGACTTAGCTTGTGGTTGTAATTTACTCAACTGGAATATGTAAATGTCCGGAATACAAAATAGTAAACTATAGTATCCGAGTGACTGATATTGATGATACGGTAACATTTATTAGTGCTGCATAGAGCATGGTATATAACACTAGTCACTAGTATATTCCCAAGACTGTAATTGTAAAAGCTACAAAGGAAAAGTTGCATCATTTCCTTGTTAAAGAAGATAAGGTAATCCGATTCCGTACTAAATAATAATAATAATAATAATAATAATAAAAATGT
This sequence comes from Rhinoderma darwinii, assembly GCF_050947455.1. Classification (NCBI taxonomy): domain Eukaryota; kingdom Metazoa; phylum Chordata; class Amphibia; order Anura; family Rhinodermatidae; genus Rhinoderma; species Rhinoderma darwinii. Next base: position 25,008,353 of record NC_134694.1, on the reverse strand, counting down.
ATAATAAGATATCCGCATCACCTTTTATGGTTTCGTTCATGGTTTGTTAATTTTTTTGCTCAGTTTAGTGTAGAAACCTGGAAACTGTCAACAGGTAAAGTAGACACTGATGATGGATATTATGTGTCTGTCTACATGTTGTTGACTGGTTCCCGGTAGCAACAAGCCAAAACCTGAAGGCAGAACTGGGAGATTGAGGGAAAAAGGGAGAGAAGAAAAAAGGGAGAAAGGGAGGGAGAGAAGGGAAGATGGAAAGATATAGAGAGAGAGATAGAGAGAGAGGGCGAGAGAGAGGGCGAGAGAGAGGGTGAGAGAGAGAGGGAGAGAGTGAGGGAGAGGGTGAGAGAGAGGGTGAGAGAGAGGGAGAGGGTGAGAGAGAGGGAGAGGGTGAGAGACAGGGAGAGGGTGAGAGAGAGGGAGAGGGTGAGAGAGAGGGAGAGGCTGAGAGACAGGGAGAGGGTGAGAGAGAGGGAGAGGGTGAGAGAGGGAGAGGGTGAGAGAGGGTGAGAGAGAGTGAGAGAGGCAGGGGGGACAGAGGAGGGGAGAGCAAGAGAGGTAGAGAAAGAGAGAGAGAGGGAGAGAGAGAGAGAGAGAGAGAGAGAGAGAGAGGGAGAGAGTGAGGGAGGGAGAGGCAGGGGGAGAGAGGAGGGGAGAGGGTGAGAGGAGGGGAGAGAGAGAGAGAGAGAGAGAGAGAGAGAGAGAGGGGGAGAGTGAGAAGGGGTGGGAGAGAAATAGGGGGAGGGGAAGAGAGAGGGGGGAGAGAAAGAGAGTGAGGGGGGAGAGAAAGAGAGAGAGAAGGAGAGTGAGGGGGGAGAGAAAGAGAGAGAGAAGGAGAGTGAGGGGGAGAGAAGGAGAGTGAGGGGGAGAGAAGGAGAGTGAGGGGGAGTGAGGGGGAGAGAAGGAGAGAGAGGGGGAGAGAAGGAGAGAGAGGGGGAAAGAAGGAGAGAGAGGGGGAGAGAAAGAGAGAGAGGGGGGAGAGAAAGAGAGAGAGGGGGGAGAGAAAGAGAGAGAGGGGGGAGAGAAAGAGGGGGATAAGAGAAAGAAAGAAAGAAAGAAAGAAAGAAAGAAAGAAAGAAAGAAAGAAAGAAAGAAAGAAAGAAAGAAAGAAAGAAAGAAAGAAAGAAAGAAAGAAAGGAGTTGGGGAGCAGAAGGTAAGTTTTATAAAACCCCATTCACACATGGATTTTTAGCACTGTATGTACTCATACTTAGTGATGCATCTACCCTAGTACTTCGGTCACCAAGGACAAAATTATTTATTTTGTCCTACATCTCTAGCTTACATTTATGGGGGTCTGTAAGAGATAATCATAGGGGGGATCTCTGGGCAGTGAAGCTGCATGTTGTGATTGGACTGCACATACATGTTAATACAGTAGACCCCACAGATGCACTGAATATTGTACATAGCGTTCAAAACAGGCTATTGTCCATAGAGCAGAAGTTACATAACCCTAATTTATCGAACGGATAACATCTTTCAAGAACATGATGGGGATATGTATATAGGAGGACTGCTCTTCAGTCTGTATTCATCATACAAACTAAACTGGCCCATCAAATGGGCCGCCTCTGACTATCTGGAAACATTAGTGAAGAACACAGAATAGCTAGAGCCCCTAAAAAGCTTTCGGGGCAGAACCCATCCCTCAGATCACAGCCTTTCTGTTTAATATGCCTAAAAGTAGGAAATTGAACATATTGTCTCTTTATAAATTACCCATTTAACATAAGCCCCACAGTAACTTCTGAACTTGTGATCCTCACAACAGCCGGCTTGTCTTTCATTTCCTCCCTCGCTTTTTATTGCCCTTGAAAGAGGATTACTGGTGTAAGAGTGGATTCCTTGAAGGGCCCGTTACCAACACCACATCTGTTTCTGGAAGGTGAGCACTCGTCACTGTCTGACTCTGCTTAGTCCCCCTAACACATACTTAGTGGTGACCTAGGAAGCGGAAGGTGCCCTGAACTCTGCAAGCTGGAATGAATGGAGGGTTGGGGGCTCTTCTGAAAGTGTGTGTGTGTGTGTGTGTGTGTGTGTGTGTGTGTGTGTGTGTCACATTGTAGCACACACTTGTGTTAACTAGTTAAATGGCACAGCAAATCATGACATCATAACAAGGTTAGACACATACAGCAGAATGCCCCTGTACAGCAAACATACGCTGACCCCTTGATTTTATTCAGTCTTGCCTTCACGTGCATTAACTATAGAGAGGTATTCCAGATTCAGCAAATAATTCTTGTATCATGAAATGTTATACAAATTTCCAATAAACTTTGACTCAATTCCTTAGAGTTTTCAAGATCTCTGCTTGCAGTCATTAAATAGAAATATTCATTGTTTACTCCCAGAATACTACAATCAATCCTGGCCATGTGATGGACACACAGGTGCTCAGTTAGTCACAAGACAGTTTCGATAACTGTAATGAGTCGTGCACCTGAGCGATCATCACATGACAAGGACAGATTTTAGTCCCCTGGAAGTAAACAATGAATATTCCCATTGAATGACAGCAAGCAGAGATCTTGAATACTGTGTAAAATTGAAAAAAAAAAAGCATATTGGAAAACTGAAGAGCTTTTAATTATACAAAGGATAACATTTATTTACTGAAGCCAGAATTCCCCTTTAAAGAGATCCTATTTTGTCTTGAATCATATTACCATAAAAATATATCTTGCACTTTGTGACCGATATTCTTCCAGTAACTTACACTGCAGAAAAGGATCCGCCTAGCTCCCTTAGTATAGATATTCTAGTAGCTGATTGGTCGATAATGTGACCTCAGATACTGTGCTGAATGTGATTGGTCAAAACCCTCACTGCAGGTCTAGCCTTTAGACTCACTCAGAAAAAAGCCAACCCTTCAGACTCATTCATTTCAAAGTAAAAGTTACTGAAAAATGGTACAAAGAAACAAAAAAAAAAAAAAGTCAAATATATAATTTACCTGAATGTCCACAAGGGAACATAACAAATTAATACTGCTTGCACCCCAAAAATTAATGACAAATACATTTTTAAGGTGTCATGCAGATCAAATGAGCATGCATACTATAAGGGTATGTTCACACACTAGACTAAAAACGTCTGAAAATATGGAGCTGTTTTCAAGGGAAAACAGCTCCTGATTTTCAGACGTTTTTTAAGCCACTCGCGATTTTCGCTGTTTTTTACGGACGTCAATGAAAAACGGCTCCAAAAACATCCCAAGAAGTGACCTGCACTTCTTTTTCACGGCCGTTTTTAAAAACGGCCGCATAAAGAAACGGCCTCTCGGAACAGAACGCCGCTTTCCCATTGCAATCAATGGGCAGATGTTTGGAGGCTTTCTGCTTCCGATTCTTTGGTTCGAAAAACGGCTGAAAATAAGCCGTGTGAACATAACCTAAGCATGACTATACGTAGCGCGGCACTTTCCTAGCTATAAGCAATACATTTCCGTCATGAGACAAGACTTTTAAATCCAAGAGTGTTTAACTAAAAACATTATTAATATTGATGCAGTTACTTAATATCAGGTTTTTAGTGGCTTCATTTTAGAATGGTAACTCTCCATTAGAAAAAGTTGTGACGTCACATGACACGAAGAAGCGTTGCGAAATTATAGAGAAAATAATCTAGCGCACATATTTGATGACAGGTATACGGAAGCCAAGCAATGAAAGTCGCTCTCGTCTTGACTCCGTTATACTAAACAGTCCAAGCAAAACCCTCTTCTCTTCAGCTCCTTCATGTGAAAAGCTTAAAATCTCCGACAAGTGGCTCATATTTCACCATTAAGTAAATGGAGAGCTACTTTTTTTTGTCTATTAATCCTTAAATCTTGTTAAAGGTCTGGGAGGAAATGTAGCCGTTTCAGCAGCCTGGGTGATAAATAAAAGATTAAATGTCGCCTTTTCTTCAGATGCCGTTTATTTTTCTTTGCTAATGCACATTCTATTTCTTTAAAGGACAATATGTTGAGAGGTTTCCTGGAAGACGAGGTTGGGGACAGTCAGAACAGGCAGCAGTAAATGGACCAGTCGTCGAAATGTGTCACCAAGCAATGATTCCCTTGTGCGTCTGCATTGTATTTTATCTCACAATAAGAACAAAGGGTAAAATAAAACCAAAAAAAAAGTGCAACAGCAAAAAACACTTAGGCTGGAAACACGTTACGGTTTAAATGTGTTTTTTTTGCCGCAAATTCGTTTCGAAACCACATCATTTTGCCATGATTTTTGCAAAACGTATTTAAACCGCAACGTAAGTTTCCAGCCTAAGAACGCCGACCTGTTCAAGTATAATGCAAGTCCACGTGTGTCTCTTAGAGGGCAATCACTTCCTCTTCCAAATCAAATTAAGGTTGCAGACAGTTATCCCATTATCCTGCGGCTGCAACGGTTCCCCAGAGGAGTAACAAGAACTGCTCTTCACAGGGGGCTACACAAACCTTCCAAGACCTCTGGACCTTCTAACAGCAAATGGAACAGCAAACAGGTTGTAAAGGGAGCGGCGAGAGGGGCTGTTGTAGGGGATTGTTCTTTGCAAGAATTGATTTTTTTTCCCCACAGAAACACAAAAGCTTAAACTGTTTGCAGTGCGGCATCTGATCTGTATTCTCTCCTTATAATTCAATTATAAGAGAGCGGAAAGTCAGTCCGTCACACAGCTTTTGAAGCACTGACAGATTGTACTGTTCGGATAAATTCACACTTAGCGAATACAGTGCGGATTTTCCGTCCAGCTTTGCAGGTGGAAAATCTGCAGCGTATTACAGTAGCAGCAAAGTGAATGAGATCTGAAGAAATCTTATCCACACACTGCGGGAAAAAAACGTAGAGAAAATAAAATTAACATTTAATTTTTAAATTTAAATCGCTGAATATTTGTTGCAGATATTCCTCAATGAGATCAAAGTAAAATTCTGCAGAAAATGCCGATTGCTTGGTGCAATTACGTTGCGTTTTCGCAGTTCTGAAAAAAACGATTATATTTTCCAAGTTTTAAACAAAAAAAGGCCTATTCTCACCTATCCCATAGTAATGCGTCCCTGCTCTTCCGGTTGCTCTGTGCACAAGCTGCAGCAGTCACATGTGATGACAGATCATCCCCGGAGGAGGGTCGTACAGAGACCACATCGCTATGGAGGCATTGGGGGAGGTGAGCAAAGTTTTTTTTTTTTTTTTTTTTTTTTTTTTTTTTTTAATTATTGTACTATTGGACGTTTTGCACAGCGGTCAATTCGGACAAATATACCGCACACGATTTGGTGTGAATATTCAGCCGGATTTTCCTGCGGGTTCTGGATCAGATACGATCCAGACTTTTCCGCATGCTTATCCGGACAGTGTGAACAAAGGGTTAAGGAGTTGAATGATCTCTGGCTAAAGTTCTATTGCAGGGCACCAAACTGTGAGGCCTCATGCACACAAACGTATTTTTTTCCTCCCGTAAATACTGGCGTAAATACGGGTCCTTTGTCACACGTATTCGACCCGTATTCACAGACCCGTGTCCGTAAATACAGGTCTGGTGTCACCAGTATTCCACCCGTATATACGGACCCGTTTTCTCTGCACTAATCGGCAGCCCCTTCTCTTTATCAGTGCTGGAAAGAGAGAAGGGGCAGCCCTTTCGGGCAGAGTTTCCGCAGCGATTGAAAGTAAAAGAAGTTCATATGTACCGTTGTCTTGGTGACGCGTCCCTCTTTTGACATCCAGTCCGACCTCCCTGGATGACGCGGTAGTCCATGTGACCGCTGCAGCCTGTGTTTGGCTGCAGCGGTCACATGGGATGAAACGTCATCCCGGCAAGCCGGACTGGAGGAGGAAGCAGGTAAGTTAACTTTTAATACTATTAACTCCAGCGGTAGTCACTGTCCCGGGTGCTGAAAGAGTTACTGACGATCAGTTAACTCTTTCGGCACCCTGGACAGTGACTATCCCCTGACGTCGCCTAGCAACGCTCCCGTAATTACGGGTGCACACACGTAGCCACCTGTAATTACGGGAGCCCCATAGACTTCTATGGGCCTGCCCGTGCCGTAATTACGGCCTGAAATAGAACATGTTCCATATTTTTCAACGGCACGGGCACCTTCCGGTAAGCATACAGGGAGGTACCTGTGGCCAATAGAAGTCAATTACGAGCCGTAATTACGGGCGTTTTTACGTTCGTGTGCATGAGGCCTGAGGTGGATCCTTGTAAATTGCAGTAGGTTGTATAATACAGGATATAAGTAGATAAGATTAATATTCTAAACAAAAATATCTAAAAACTATTATCGTTATTTAAGATCAGAAAACTGAATAAAAAAAACTAAAAATGAAATAAATCTTGCTTCAGTGGGACCTGATAGGTGACATGGTCTCAAATAGTCTGGCTTATCAGATGGCTATGGTAATGCAAATAAAACTAAGAATAGAACGTGCAAGAAAAAAAGCTTTAACCGACAGGGTCCGTGTGTCGGCCGGGAAAATCGGCCGTTTTTGGCCGATTTTCCCGGCCGATTTGCATCCGGTTTGCATCTGTTCCGATTCCGTTCCGTGTTGCCGTTTTTACCGGCCGATTTGGACCCGATTTGCATCCGTTTTTTTCCCTGTCCGTTTTAAAATCGGATGAATTTCATTTAAATTTGTTGCCACACACAGCTCTCTGTAGATAATGCCACACAGCCCCCTGTAGGTAATGCCACCCTGCCCCTTGTAGGTAATGCCACCCTGCCCCTTGTAGGTAATGCCACCCTGCCCCTTGTAGGTAATGCCACCCTGCCCCTTGTAGATAATGCCACCCTGCCCCTTGTAGGTAATGCCACCCTGCCCCTTGTAGGTAATGCCACCCTGCCCCCTGTAGGTAATGCCACCCTGCCCTCTGTAGGTAATGCCACCCAGCCCCCTGTAGGTGATGCCACCAAGTCCCCTGTAGGTGATGCCACACAGCCCCCTGTAGGTTGCACCCATCCCCCCCCCCCCAACATTCCAGGAGAAGTCACTGACTTCAATGTCCATATATTGACAGTGTAGTCACTGACTTCTACTGGAGAGGAATTCCCTGCCACAGGTCGGGAATTCCGCTTCAGAAGTGAGTGACGTCAATGTGTCCATATATGGACAGTGTAGTCTCGCACTTCTCCTGTAGCGGAATCCCCGGCCATAGAGTCGGGGATTCCGCTGCAGAAGTGAGTGACTTCGCTGTGTCCATATATGGACAGTGTAGTCACGCACTTCTCCTGTAGCGGAATCCCCGGCCATAGAGTCGGGATTGCGCTGCAGAAGTGAGTGACTTCTCTGTGTCCATATATGGATATATGGACAGTGTAGTCACTCACTTCTCCTGTAGCGGAATCCCCAATCCCTGGCCGGGGATTGGGGATTCCGACTCCTACAGGGAGCAAAAAAAGACAGCAAGAAAGGAAGAAGGTAGGATCCGGCGCTGGGTGCAATTAAAACGGAATTTCTGTTCCAAGTTTAATGGAAATGGATTAAAAGGAAGTCCAGTTGCATGTAGTCCTGGGTAAGTGAGAAGTGGAGGTGCATGTCCTCGGGGCCTACGAGTTGGTAGGCCCCGAGGACATGCACCTCCACTTCTCACTTACCCAGGACTACATGCAACTGGACTTCCTTTTAATCCATTTCCATTAAACTTGGAACAGAAATTCCGTTTTAATTGCACCCAGCGCCGGATCCTACCTTCTTCCTTTCTTGCTAGCCTGCCGTGTGCCGACACGAGGATCCGAGCGCCATCCTTAATTCACACCACACAGGAGTGTGTAAGGTGAGCTGGAGGTCTCCTCCCCAGTTTCTATTTGTCAGCAAAAAAAGACCCTCCTCCTCCTCACATGCACTCTGCGCTGTGAGGAGGAGGAGAGAGTGCGCGAGCGACGGTAGACGGTAGACCCGGCCATCACTCGGGACACATTCCGGTGATGGGCGTGTATTACCCGGCCCCATAGACTTCTATGGGAGCAGGGCGACCGGGTACCCGGACGAAAATAGGGCATGTCCCATTTTTTGACGACCGGTTTTCCCGGCCCGTCAAAAAATCGGTCGTGTGAATAGCCCCATTAGGGGTCTATCGCACCTAATGCAGCCGGGTGACGGCCGATTTATGAACGGCCGGCACCCGGCCGGGAAACCATGTCGTGTGAATTCCGCCTTAGTGACCAGGTCTATTTGGGCTTTGAAGAGAACCTGTCACCTCTCTGAACATGTCTGTTTAGTAAATTATTGTATTCCCCATGAAATAACATTTCTGGAGCAACTTTCCTAAGAACTCTGCATTGTACCGTTCCTCTGTTATTGGTAAAAATAACCAGTTCGGGGTGTGTCCCGTTACAGACTGTCCAATCAGCCCTGACAGAGTGAGACTGTGCAGGGACACGCCCCTTTGATAAGGGGTACGGTAAGGATATGTTCATGCGCTAAACAAAAAACGGCTGTAAAATACGGAGCTGTTTTCAAGGGAAAACTACCTCTGATTTCAAGCGTTTTTTACGGACGTTTTTGGATTTTCTATTGACCCAATGAAAAACGGCTCCAAAATTGTCTCAAGAAGTGACATGCACTTCTTTTTTATGAGGTGTTTTTTTAAGCGCCATTTTTAAAGACAGCCGCGAAAAAAAACGCCCCCGTGGGAACGGAACACCGTTTTTTCCATTGAAGTCAATGGGAAGATGTTTGGAGGTGTTCAGCACCCGTATTTTTAGCCGTTTTTCGGGGCACTTACGCCCGTGTGAACATACCCTAACAACCAAATTATTAATACATCTCTAGGAGGAATAACTAACGAACAGCACAGCGTAGATTTGTGGAAAATATGCTACAGAACAAGTATTTACTAAAAAAAGGGCATGTCAGGAGAGGTGACAGGTTCTCCTTTAACCCTTTCTTGACACAGTCATTTTTTGTTTGCGTTTTTCACTCCCCACCTTCCAACTTTTTTATTTTTCCGTCAATGGAGTGGGCTGAAGGCTTATTGTTTTTGCGGGAGAAGTTGTAGTTTCCATTGGCACTATTTAAAATACCATATAATTTACTGGGAAACTGAAAAGGAAATTCTTTTGTGGGGTGGAATTGGAAAAAAAACGGATTCCTCCATAGGTTTTTGGGTTTTGTTTTTTACGGCTTTCACCATACGGTAAAAACGACAACTTAACTTTATTCTATAGCTCAATGCGATTACAGTGATACCAAGTTTATATATATATTTTTTTATATTTTACTACTTTTACAAAGAAAAAACTATGCTAAAAAACAAACGTTTGTCTTTCAGTCAACAAGTTGTAGTTTTCGATGCCACCATTTTGGGGAACATATAATTTATGGAAAATTTTAAAAAATAGCAATTTCGCTATTGCTTTTTTGCGTTTTACATTTACACTTCTCATCGTGCGACGTAAATAATTACTTGCCTTTATTCTACGGGTTGGCACGAACGCAGCGATACCAGATATGTATAGGTTTTTATATGTTTTGCTACTTTTACAGAATTAAAACACGTTAAATGGGTTATTCAGGAAGTGAAAATGTATTTAGTAGGGGTTGTTTACATGCACGTGGCATGTAACCGCTGCAGCCAATCAGAGAGCTTAGCAGGTCTCAAGGTGACAAATCATTTTTGGCATAATGCCAGAAATACAACATATAGCAGCTAAACCCTCTGATTGGCTGTAGCAATCACATGCTATGTGCATGTAAACAACCAACGGGAGTGGCGCCGGAGCCTCAGCGCTGGATCACCGGAGGCAATGATAGGTAAGTATTGCCTTTTTGGTTTATTTATTTAATTTGCAGCCCTTACTAAAAAAAAAATATATATCACTTCCCAGTTAACCCCTTTAGAGCATAAATTGTTTGTTTTTGCATTGCTGCATTCCAAGAGCCATAATTTTGGTATTTTTCTATCGCCGTATGTGGGCTTGTTTTTATGCGGGACGAGATATGGTTTTCATTGGTACCATTTTAGGTATATGGAATCTATTTATTAACCCTTTCCCGAGCCATGACAAAACTGTACGTCATGGAGCGTGGGGAGGGGTGAAGTTTGGAGCGGGCTCACGCGCTTCATACTCTGTAGGTATCAGCTGTGTATCACCGCTGACTCGCTGCTCTAACGGCCAGGAACAGACATCGCTCTGTTCCTGGTCGTTTAACTAGTTAAATGCCGTGGTCAATAGCGACGCATCATTTAAACCGTTAGGAGGGAAGCGGCCCCCCTCCGTTTGCCCATCGGCCCCCAAAGGACGCGATCGCGGGGCGCCGATGGTTTTCATGGCAACCCGGGGGCCTAATAAAGGTCCCCATATCTGCCTTTGGCAGGGCTTAGCGGAAGACTATGAAAATGTCAATATCCTACGATACATTAGTATAACGATCGCTGGCTTAAGTCCCCTAGGGGGACTAATAAAAAGTGTAAAAAAAAGTTAAATACATTTTTCAGAAGTGTAAAGAAATCTAAAAAAAAGTTACATTTTTTTTCCCCCACAAGCACAATGTAAAAAACAAAAAAAAAACAACATTGGTATCGACGAAAAAATAAAAAACTTACGGCTCTCAGAATGTGTAGATACAAAATAGTTTTTTCTTTGTAAAATTAGTCAAATTAAAAAGCCTATATAAATTTGGTATCACCGTAATCGGATTGAGCCACAGAATGAAGTTAAGTTGTCCTTTTTACCGCACGGTGAAAGCCGTAAAAACGAAACCCAAAAAGCAATGGAGGAGTTGCAGTTTTTTTCCAATTCTACCTCACAAAGAATTTTTCTTCCAATTCCAAGCATATTATATGATACTTTAAATGATACCAATAGAAAGTACAACTCCCCCTGCAAAAAATAAGCCCTCGCAGCGGGAGCCCAGCTATCAATTACCACCAGACTCGCTCTGTTGAGCGTACGGGCACAGCAGCTGGTGCCTTAATACAAGGATTACATGACGTAAATATAAGTCATGGTGCATTAAAGGGTTAAATGCTTTTAAAAAAGATAATATTAAGTAACTTTGCAAATAGTCTTGACGTGCATGCCAAGCTCTTAGTACCTCTGTAGTGGTATGTTATTTGCGGATTGGCAAAACATGATGAATAGTGGATGGGCTACACTCGCGAAATGCGAATCCAAGTTCGGAGACCAGAATTCAAGAGTTTTGGTTGGACATTCCTCATATCACTATACGTAGACACACATACATAAGACACATGTTCTTATAGTGGGGCAGTACCCTAGTAAGACCTACTACATGCATAGTAAAATTTGACAAAACATTTTAAATGTATATTCAACAAACCTGTTGACCTCCTCCTGAATGATCCTACCGCCATTTCAGCGTTCCTGTGCCCTGTTGTCATCTTTCATTAGGGCTGGTCCATCGAAGGGCAGTGGAGAGGGGGGGGGGGTCTAAGACTTGGGGCGTTGTAGAAATACATTTTTACATACATATCGGAGATCGCATATCTATAAGACTAAGGCTCTTATAGCTACACCACTGGATAGAATTGGATGCTTTGTCTCAATAGAGAGTATCATACATGATAGGTTCAGATATAGGGCCCCAGCAGACAGTATCACACATGATAGGCTTAGATACATGGCCACAGCAGACAGTATCATACATGATGGGCTTAGATATAGTGCCCCAGCAGACAGTATCACACATGATAGGCTTAGGTACATGGCCACAGAAGATAGTATCATACATGATAGGCTTAGATATAGGGCCCCAGCAGACAGTATCACACATGATAGGCTTAGATACAGGGCCCCAGCAGACAGTATCATACATGATGGGCTTAGATACAGGGCCCCAGCAGACAGTATCAAACATGATAGACTTAGGGCTCATTCAGACGAACGTGATTCTCGTCCGTGTGCTGTGCGTTGAAACAATGCACAGCACACGGACCCATTGATATCAATGGGGCTATTGACACATGTGTGAGTTTTTACGCAGCGAGTGTACGTTGTGTGAAACTAACTGAATTTCCTATATTGGTGCGTTTTCACGCACCTAATCACCCATTGAAGTACATGGGTGCATGAATACCACAGACAGCACACAGACGCACATCCGTGTGCTGTCCAAGTTTCACGCATCAATGACACTGAAAAAAAAATTGCTTGCAAATGCGTGAAAAAAACATGCCACATGCAAAGCACACTGATGCAAAACGCAACGCACACAGATTTGCGCGTGTTTTTTACGCACGGTAATCTGAAACGCTCGTGTGAATGTAGCCTTAGATACAGGGCTCCAGCAGTAAGTATCCTTGTACTAAACCTCAGGGGCAAATTTGGCATTTCTGGGGCTCTAATCAAAGACACCTGTAGAGTGTTCCCCACACAATGCCCCCTGTATATAGTGTCACATACCCCTGTATTGTTCCACACACAGTCCCCTGACATACATCCCCCTTGTAGGCAGTGCCATGCAGTCCCACATACCCACCTTGTCCCAGCAGGCAGTATCATACATGATAGGCTTAGATAAATGCCCCCAGCAGACAGTATCACACATGATAGGCTTAGATACAGGGTCCAGCCATTTCGATCCTGTCTGATGGGCCCTGTATCTAAGCCTACCACATGTTAGGCTTAGATACAGGGCCCCTGCAGACCATAATCTTATATACAGTATGATTACGGTCTGCTGGGGCCCTGTATCTAAGTCTACAATGTGGTAGGCTTAGATATAGGGACCATTAGATAGTATCATACATGGCCATGTATCTAAACCTACTATGTGGTAGGCTTAGATGCAGGGCCCATGTGTGATACTGTCTGATGGGCCCTGTATCTAAGCCTACCACATAGTAGCCCACCAGTGGTAGGCTTAGATACAGGGTCCATGTGTGATACTGTCTGTTAGACCCTGTATCTAAACCTACCACAAGGCAGGCTTAGATACAGGACCCCAGCAGCCAGTAATATTTCACTCACCCTCCTCTTTGGCTTCAGACACCATCCAGCGTTGTGACGTCATGCGCGGTGCACAGCGTCGTGACTTCACGACGCGAGAAGATGTCAGGACTTTTCCTGCGCTCGGGAAGGAGGGTAAGTATGGTGTTATCACTATAGTAAAAGGGGCCAGTGTATTTTATGACATAGGCCCCAGTCACTATAGTAAGTTTTTACAGATGCGGTGCGGGGGGATGCGGGCCAGTCACAATTGCGACCGCTGCGACCCCTGTAGCTACACCACTGAATGTGGCAGTCGCCCCGGGCACAGGGCCAAAGATCCGGGGCTTGGGCCCAGAGACCCGGTGTTAGCGACTCCCCTGGCTTAGGGCTTGTGGTGGCCATTTTGGAAAGATGAGAATGGGGGGGCCAGAATGCTGGAATGGTGGTAGGATTCTTTAGGAGGAGGGCACCAGGTACGATAACTATACATTTGCAATGTATCGTCAAATGTTAACTTTTGGAGGGTCGCATTAATCACCTCTATGATGATGCTGCATGGGAATTGAACATTTGCCGGCAGACTCCCCCGCAGATAACAGCTGATTGCTGGGGGTCCCATTGCTGGGGTAAATTTCAAACTAAAAAGGGTTGTCCAAGGTGTACAACTCCTTCAAATTAACGTTAGTTGTGTTCCGGTAAAACCGCTTTAAAAAAACTAAACCCATAACATGTAAAAAAAAATGAAAAATGTAACCACGCTTATACTGTTACTGTGCTGCACATTCTGTCAAAAACATAACAATAAGGAGAAAAATAAATGTACATAATGAGTAATCCCGCTTCGCTAAAGGATAAATTAATTTGAAAGAACAGCTGATGAGTATAGAAAAAACCTCTCCCCCCCCCCACCCCCCAAACACAGCGTGTTACAGATCAAAGAGCTGTTACCTTCCCCGGTCTGTATATTCTGTAGCCCATGTACCCGAGCTTTGATCTATTAATTAATAGTACTTCAGTAGCAGGTGGCATTGATACAACCGCAAGCAAAACTGTTCCAACTTTGTCTTAGCAAATGAAAAGCATTTAACCAACAGTATCACTCAGCCCATTTGCTGCAGAATATTAGGAATTGAATAAAGCACCGGCCGGTCTACGAGCACAATAAGAATATGAAGGAGTCTGATTAATATTGAGTTATTCCACACAATTTGCCTGGGAAATTGGATGAGAAGAAAAGGCCTTTAAAGAAAAGAACACCAGAATAACAGGACAGCAAGAAGTACCCTCGTGCGTCTACCGATACTACATAGAATATGCAAGAATTATAAATATTTATACGTAATATGAAAAAAAAAAAGAGCAACCGGCAAACTTTTCATTAATAAAGCATAAATTATATAGGGAGAGAGTTCAAGCCTTAAACACGTGTGCATTGCGGTGTCTTATGCTATGTTGGCGTATTTTAGGGATTTCAGCTGAGAGCTGCTTTTTTATTTCACGTTTATTCAAATCAAATGTGATTCCTGACTTATCTTTACTGTGGAAATTGTAGTATAACATATATTATTAAAGTGCATTTTACACATTTCATTAGTAGAAAGGGAAATGTTATTTCAGTTCATTGTGCTTTTCGAGTGGAACATTTCCTTTTAAACTCTTAAAGGGGGAGTGCCATCTTCTTTTTTAATCAGTTTTTTTAATCTGTTTTTATTTTCTGATAGCATGTTCTTTATTTTCTTTACATTATTATGGTGGCAACTATCTTGCCTGAGTTACTTCAACAGCAGAGATTTGCTTTACAGCAGGCAGCTAAACTAACCAAGTGGCTCATTAACTTCTATGGGAGAATGTTGTGGGCATGCTCTATGACATGTGCAGAGATCGAGGGGGGAGGTGAGCTGTCAAATGGCATGATCTTGTTTTATCTGCCACCAGCTTTATAATTGAGGTATATTCCTGCCCTATAATAATAATAATAATCTTTATTTATATAGCGCCAACATATTCCGCAGCACTTTACAATTCAGAGGCAACATGTACAGACAATATCAGACATTACATAGTGACAAAACAAATTTACAATTCAAACAGGAAGAGTGGGGACCCTGCTCGCATGAGCTTACAATCTATGAGGAAATGAGGGAGACACAAAATGAAAATAGTGCTTATTCAGTACAATGGTCCAGCCATCTTTTATACACACGGGGTGGTACACATAAAGCTGCATGAGCCGGTCACCAGCCAGTGTCTGTGTGTGACTGACATGAAGTGCATTAGGGTACAAGGCGTGTGGGGGATACTGCTGAATAAAGGGGTCTAGTTCTCATGACTAATGTAAAAGTGGGGCCAGGAAAAGCAGCCAGATTAGGGAATGTTATAGGCCTGTCTAAATAGATGTGTTTTCAGGGCACGTCTAAAACTGTAAATGTTGGGAATTAATCTGATTGTCTGGCATTCCAGAGGACGGGTGCAGCACGAGAGAAATCTTGGAGACTGGAGTGGGCGGTTCGGATTATGGTGGATGTTAAACTAAGGTTGTTGGCAGAACGTAGAGCCCGAGTAGGGTGGTAGACAGAGATGAGGGAGGAGATGTAAGGAGGTGCAGCACTGGGGAGAGCTTCGTGCATGACCGTAATAAGTTTGAATTTAATTCTGAAGGTTATGGGCAACCAGTGCAGTGATAATAAGATGACCACTGTCCCTGCCCCCAGTATACACAGCAGAAGCTAAAAAGTTATCTCAGAAAAACAAGAAGAATTAGTATTCTGGTGCTCTGTGGAAAGTATGTGATTTTTAAGTCCACCTGGTACTTTTGTTAGGTAATGTTTTGTGATACATATAAATTTGTATACAACTTATTTTACTCTGCAAATTGTAAAAAAAAATGGAAAAGACTTATTCTGACATTGCTTTTGTTTTTTTTACACAGCTCCGCATCATAAATGAGTTGTTGGATGTATTCTATTATATACGGTATATAATACAATGGTGATTTATGCCTAACATGTTTACTGTATGTTTTAGAATGGTGAACACCTAATAAAATCTAAAACTTCCATTTTATGCAATTCTTTTTTTTATTCACATGCACAGAAGTCTGTTGTCAACGGCAACCTCTGAGCAAGATAAATATTTACACTCCTGCACCAACCATACCAGGTGTATTTTACTATTTTCAATATAAAAGCTATTGAGCTACATTTTATGATAAAGTACAATATATCCCTTTTAGAAGAGCTCACCTCTACATATATAAATGTGTACATTTATATAAAAAACATTAATTGATGAGATTGTGTATATTTATATTACAGGGGACTTGTCAGAAGAATTGACCACCCCCCCCCCCTAAATTGCTATCACCGCTATATAGGGGCTAGGGAGACATTTCTGAACATATCCATGTGTGCCACTAATAATAAAGCATACCTTAGAAAACAAGGTTTTAATAACTCCTGCTCTGTATGCAAATTACTTTAGACGTGTCCGCTGGGTGTTTCTTCAGCAGAGAAGAGTCCTGTATTTTCTGTAGCAACCCCTCCCATCTAGGCTTGATTGAGGTCTCTGACGTCATTCACTGTCCCCTGCAAAGACGTCAGTCAAGGGAAGGGTTGTCATCAAGATCACAGGACATTTCCCTTCTGAAGAAACACCTAGAGTACACTTCTACAGTAACTTGCATACGACGAAGGCGTTATACGTTTTATTGCTGCCGGCACACATAGGTATGTTCACATATGTCTCTCTAGCTCCTAAATAATGTTTATAGTCATTTAGGGGGGCAGAAATGCTGATGGTTTCCCTTTAAATAACAATTATGGAGAATTGGCACCGGTATAATTACAACAAATTTTTCATTTAATGGTACTGAATATCCACGTTGTATTTTCAACTTGTAAGTCAAATGTCTCGTGTCTATTTTAAGTTTCTAGTTTCCAATTTTAAATGTGATAGATGTGAGATGTTGGAAGACATTCTTTAGCAGCTTCTTGTAATTCATATAAGTTTCTCTTCTCTTTAAAAATCATATCTAACTTAATGAATAATATATAAGGAGTCAATACTGACCACTTCACTTGGTAGATTCTGAAGGTCATCGAAAGGAGTCTCCAATGTGTTAGTGTCTACATTAAGAACCACCACATCTTCCAGGCTCAAACCTTTCACTTTCTGAAACCAAAAAATAAAGAATGTGTTAAGACTTGCATAAAACCCTGTTAAACAAGTTCAGATGCGGTAGACATCAGTAGAAAAGGCACAGGTAGTCAATTCAATTAAAAGGACCGTCTTATGAAGACCACCCCTTTCCCTATGCCCTCTTGGAGCATATGGGCATCATAGAGCGGATTCCCCTGTTTAAAACTCCTCTCTATTAGCCTTAGCAGAGAGATGCTAATATAGCGGACTCGAGAAATCCATGCATTACATGGTCAACCCTTGATATGAATGGCCAGCATGTAAAACTACATTACTGATGTAGGCGAAATGTATGGCTGGCCCCGCCGATCAGCTGTTGTTTAAGTAACCAGACCTGTGGGGATTAGGCCAAGTTCACATCTGCATCGGAGGCTCCATTAGGAGCCTCAGTCGCAAATACCAGAGTAAATAGCACAGCCTACTACGCTATTCTCCCTGTAAAACGACGGACACCTTGATTGAAACCCAACAGAACCCATTAACGTCGATTAATTCCGTCAGACACGCTTAGTTGTATTGAACTAGTCGACGGTGCTATTGATTCCGTCAAAAAACGAAAACCTGACGGAATGGTGACAAACAACAAGCAATGTTTCCGTCACCTTTGATATCAATGGTGATGGAAACAGAAGCGAAGGTTTCAGTTTGCCATTCCGTTGAGGGTTTCTCCCGACGGAAACCTCCGGTAGAACACCTCAATGAAAAGCCAACGCTGATGTGAATAGTCCCTAAAAAGGAGCAACTGGAGAAATGTGTACCGAGGGGTGGCATTGTAGGTACCAATGGAAGTTACAATAAAACAGAAACTATAGCAGTAATCTACACATCTTGTTTGTTTTATTAACACTGTGCACGGGATAAAGAAATGCTTTGGTATATTAAAAGAAAACACAAATATGTAACAAAGTAAACAAAAAATTGTTCTAAACCAGCTTTATGATATACTGTAAATCTTTGTAGAATTGGTTCCATATTACAGTACCTCCTGAGCAGTTAATATTATGTGATATAAATATTCTGAGATAAGACGTTTCTTTTTGTTCAAAGCAGGAGAATAATCAAATTTACAAGTTACATTGTGCAAGATCCACAGAATTGTTATTTAAAACCAAGCAAAATGTGCAATTTATTGCTCCTAAAGTGAAACTGATCAGACAAAGATGATGGTTTGTCTATGTGCAGCTCATTCATGCATATTGCAAACACATTAGACACTAATTTAAACGGCAGTCTCACATGGATATAATGCGGTCTTTTAATCGTCCCCACACGATTTCCCCAAAATTTTGAAATTAATGTTTATACCCACCAGTCTATGGTGAAATATTTGGTTCATGATTTAAGAAATACTTAGTGAGAAAGGAATAGGTCAGTGAATTAATACAGATGCATTGCCCTCGGCTCTTTCAATAGCCATTGTTCCCACAATAAATGCAACAGATCATTTGAGCTTCGGGTGCTAAAAACTCACTTCCAGAGATCCAATATCTATAAAGGGGTTGGCCACATTGGATATTATGAGATACACAAAATGAGAAAAAGTCTCATGAAGACAACCCTTTTCCATATGGCCTCTTAGAATAGATAGGGGGTCCTCCTTTTGGGAACCACTCTGAGCCAGTGTGAAGACCTGCTAAGCAATGTTCCCTATAAGGTGCACCTTCCATGCCCCCCCCCCCTCTCACTGAACTTTAAAGCCTGCGCACTGCCAGTGCAGCGGGCGGAAGTTTCTCAATCTCCTCCCTCACTCACCTTCATGTAGCGGCCACCCAATGAGAACTCACGGAAGGTGAGATAGGGTAGAGATAGCCCAGAGTATCAGAGATGGCATGCAGACCGTCCGCTGACAAGTGAGGTCGGTGCCGGGAGTGGACCAATCCAATCTCTTGACATGAGGTCAGGTGACTGAACTGGTCCAGTCCTGTGCCGTCACCGACCCCAGACAAAAGTGATCCGATCCTCGCCGCATGACCACCTCCTCACGGTGAGTCGTGTTACGCAGAGCGAAGAGTTGTAGCTGTAGGCTACCGCTCCCCGCTCTGTTTGTACTAAGTACAAGGGAAGGGGGAAGGCTGTGTGGCGCTACTTACAAGGGAATGGGGGCGCTATCTACAAGGGGGCTGTGTGTAGCCATCTACAAGGGAGGCTGTGTGTGGCTATCTACAAGGGGGGCTGTGTGGCTATCTACAAGGGGGGGCTGTGTGGCTATCTACAAGGTGGGCTGTGTGTGGCTATATACAAGGGGGGGCTGTATGTGGCCATCTACAAGGGGGGGCTGTGTGTGGAAGTATATACAAGGGGGGCTGTGTGGCAGTATATACGGGGGTCTGTGTGGCAGTATATACAAGGGGGTTTGTGTGGCAGTATATACCAGGGGGGCTGTGTGGCAGTATATGCAAGGGGGCTATGTGGCAATATATGCAAGCGGGGCTATGTGGCAATATATGCAAGCGGGGCTATGTGGCAATATATGCAAGCGGGTCTGTGTGGTGTTATCTACAGGGGGTCTGTGTAGCGATATCTACAGGGGGTCAGTGTAGCGCTATCTACAGGGGGTCAGTGTAGCGCTATCTACAGGGGGTCTGTGTAGCGCTATCTACAGGGGGTCTGTGTAGCGCTATCTACAGGGGGTCTGTGTAGCGCTATCTACAGGGGGTCTGTGTAGCGCTATCTACAGGGGGTCTGTGTAGCGCTATCTACAGGGGGTCTGTGTAGCACTATCTACAGGGGATCTGCGTGGTGCTATCTATAGGGGCAGTGGTGTAATGAGGGATTCTTTCATTGATAAGTAAAAAATATACAAGAAAAATTGGTCCGCTCACCACTCATTCGAAGTAAAGACGCCAGATTCCATGATTATTCGGTGTATGGGCAAGAGAGCTACGTCGGGTGTAGGTAGAAATCCAAGGAAAAAAGTTAGAGGTCCAGCACACGATATAATGTGAAAAAATACAAAACTGTTTATTTAAGTCAAAATTAAAACAAGAAATTAAAAAATCCCGGGAGAGAACGCCTACGCGTTTCAAACTTTTCAGTTCTTAATCATAGCTACGTGTGTGCTGAACCTCTAACTTTTTTCCTTGGATTCTTTCATTGATGCCTAGAATTGGTTTATATAACTGTCTATTTTACTGCTGGACTTGTAATATTATAGTATATAAAAAAGTAATTAAAACTAATTTAACATAAGTTTTCTTATTCTCTTATTTAGTCGCCTGTATTAGCTTTTACTGGGGCTATTACTTTTGGTCATCAGATCGCCCACCATTGATGAAGACTTGCCCTGCTCCCTAACTGCTCCGTTCAGGAGCTGCCAAGACTTAGAGGGAACATTGTTGCTAAGTAAAAGTGGCTCCCACTTTGGAAAACTCAGCCCATCCGTATATTAGACGTTCGGTCATTCAACTTATTGGCCGGCATGTGATACTATATGAAATGCAAGGCTGAACGAAACTTCAGCTGAAGATAACAGCTGAGGGCCAGGGGCTCCATAAGCCAGACTCACAATAATAAACAGAACACCAGGGGGCTATCTAAAGATAAGAAGGTTGTCTTCATGAGACCATCAATTCACACTAGAAATAAGTGTTTACATTATTGATAATACCAGAAAATTTAAATAAAGATACAATAAAAATAAAGATATAAAACAAAGTTAAACTACGCATTTTACTATGTGAAACAAACATAAGTTTAGAAAAAGCTACACGCACTATCTATTCGATTTTTTTTTTTTCTTTTGTAATAAAGAATATTGCAATTGAATCAAGGATTAAAATGAAGCAATGCCAGGCGTCTCTATTCGGGCACAGGGAAAGACTTATATCTTACTTGCTCAATTCCCTGAAGTTGAGGTTAAAAGGAGCAAGGCTTTAATCTTAAGGAAGCAAGAGGTAAGCGATACTCAACTCACTGTCTCATAGGGAAACTGGGAAGAACCTGAAACCAGCACACAGATTCCAAAAGACCTTCAGGATGTTTCTTAAGTCATCTCAGGTTGCATGTGTTGCCTTAAATATCTAATAATGCTCAGAGAAAAGTTTATGAAGGAGCCTCCAAGTGCATGTTAACACTGCAGATGGAAAACCACCAGGTGGAAAATCCACCTGGTCAGTCCCATACACATACATGAAAGAAAATAAACCAAAAACAGCCCTACCAGTTACTGATGTGCGGATAATAATTCTGCTTGTAGCAATAGCTATGATAGATTTAACATTTTATTTAAAGGCCCAATTTTCACTCTGTACTTGTATGATCTGTTCATATTTACTCAATGGACAGACCCTGCCCAAGTGACTTCCGTTACTGCGTCAATCCCATTAAAACATAATGATGAAAATATATTAAGATGATGAGTAAAAGGGATATAGCTATGACAATAATCACATGTACTACAGTCATTGTATACTGAGTAGAATTACAGGAAAATATGAAAATTATATTTCTCAGACCTTTTAAAACAAATTTGAAGGTATCCTACAAAGTTTGGGTGAGGAGGACTTATTGACACAAAAAAGCCTTCTTACAGAAAGTGGGAATAAATGTTTCTGTAATTATATCTGTGCTATATACCAATAGTTCTGGATGCTTAGATGGCTACCAAGGGCATAGTTGGCTACCAAGGGCATAAAGAAAAAATTTTCATGTTTCCACCACTATCCAAGAAGGGGGATTTATATCCTTGTTGTGTGGATACGTGATGAAGATCAGTATGTAAACACCTACTATTTTATGGAGGCCTTGATGTATAAGAGTATTAGAAAAAACTCTGTATATTATATGTGAATAAGCAGGAAGATTGATAAAATATACATCTATTGTAATATCATATATGGAATAATATACCCCTAATGTAAATGATTTTAAAAAATTGTCATCGGGGAGTTCCGTGACCATTTCAAAGCAAGTGGCCGAAAGATGGCTGCCATGGAACTCCGAGGGGACTCCGAATATTTCTCCTACTGTTCTACAGTAAACTATACATTACTCCTTAAAATGCACCTGCCAACTGCTACAGAACCTCTTTTGGGACAGAAAACAGGGGTCTCAAGTCTAACATGTATTAATTCATTGATATTAAACATATAAAACATGCTCATGCTTTTCAGACCTGCAGCTGATAAATTGCAATGTTCTGTAGCACAGTGGCCCAGCACTGTATAACACATATGAAGAAACAGGCAGCGATTCATGTCCGTCAATTAGAGGGTGGCACAGGAGAAGGAACTTCCTGCACAAGCGATGTGACAGACTAATGAGCAGTCCCCATGTAGCGCCATATCAGAATGTGAGGTTTATACAAATATTGGTTACAGACAGTGAATGGAAAAGGTCTATTGATGTGTATTTGTAGAATGTTGTATTGGCGCACATGAAAATAAAGCAGCTTTATGACTGGATATTCGCCTATTATAAAGTTACAGTCTAGTGAAAAATATTTTACCTCATGGTTCAGCTAAATGCGTCCATTTTTTTTCTATTAATTAGTATTACAGTGGAAATGCGTTATATTGCTAACTAGTAGAAACAAGCGGGAAACATGAACATGACATTTCCATGGTTGTGTTTTTCTGTTACTGTTATCTAGGTGCAATGTGACCCAACATGTAACTGAGGCCTCATGCACACGACAGCAAAAAACCTCCGTTTTTGCGGACCGCAATTGCGGTCCGCAAAAACGGAGCTATTCACTTTCATTGAACACTGACACCTTTCCGTAGCACTACGGAAGGGTGTCAGTGCCGTGGAAATGTTCCGGGAATCATGGAACATGTCCGTTCTTTCGCATTTTGCGGGCCGTGCTCCCATACTTTGTATGGGAGCACGGCCCGAAAATGCGGCTGTCAGTCAGCGGCCTGCCATGCCCGCAATCGCGGGCCGTGATTGCGGGCACGGTCGTGTGCATGGGGCCTGACAAAGTCTTTTTAATACAATAACAACACATGTATATGTTATACTAGGTGCGAATATAAAGAGGTACCTGTACTTCGTGTCTCCCTTATTTCCTCATAGATTGTAAGCTCTTGCGAGCAGGGTCCTCAATCCTCCTGTCTGAATTGTAAATTAGCTTTGTCACTATGTAATGTCTGATATTGTCTGTTTATCTCCCCTCTAAATTGTAAAGTGCTGCGTAATATGTTGGCGCTATATAAAGATTATTATTATTATTACTCATTAATCCTAAAACAGGAGCAGGTAATAATACATCAGTGTATTTGTACAAGGCACCTGTTTTATGCTGGAAGTGGACTACTAACCATGTAAACATGTGGAATATTTTTTCGCTGTCATATGCTCAACAGACAACACTATGTTAGATCACCCGACCTTTATTATACCCGAGCCATGCCCTCTAACTGCTTTTTGGATCTGAACCCTTTCTCCGAGACCCACTGAAGTCCCTGGTTTATTGACCAGCAGAAAAGCGTTTGAGTAGACATACTAGAGTAAGTTTAGGGTTTACAATCGTCAATATGTGGGGTCACGCCTTTCAGGGAGAGTGGTGTGCTACTAAGGAACAGGAAAGGGACACCCCACTAGGGACAGAATTCAGGTGTCTGGTGCAATCCTTAATCCTACATCGTAAGTATATTCATGAGGAGTAGATTACCTGGACTCATCGATGGTTAAAGCGTACCTAACCTTTCAGAATAAGCTGTCATGTGTGTACATGAGGAATAACACCATTTCTGGCCACTATATGACATGTATATGACATTATTTAGCAGTTTTCTCCTCTGCATGTCTTCTATACACAGAACACATAGAATAGAATACTGCGCTCCTATCTCTATCATTTATATATATATATATATATATATATATATATAATGTAGCTGAGAATCCTGGGCTGGGGTGATATAGAAATCTTACCAGCAGTCTGTGTTTTTCTCACTCTGCTCCTACTTCCACTCTCTGCTCACCCATCCCCTCCCAATAGATTTGTATTGGCAGGCAGTGAAGAGACACCCCCACATTCTGCAGCCCATCAATTCTGCTCTGTAACCAGGGATGGACTTTGCTTGACAACTTTGGGTGGACAGCAGATTACAGGAAGGGAGACACCTAGTGGCAGTAAATTCACACAGAATTTTCATGGATAAAACAATAAAATTTTAACAGTAAGTAAATTACAAAGTTGATCTATATAAGATATACAATAAGATTAGCATAAGTTGTTTGAAAAGTTAGTGTCCATTTAAAGCATCTATTCATCGGGATTCATTCACTGGAAACACTGCTACTGAGTGTTTGGACTGCTGAGTTTGTTGGGTGCTGTATACATGTATACGTACATCGGGTGATGAGTGACCAAGGTTACGTTCATCTTCTGCTGATATTCTATTTTTCCACAGATTTTTTTTTTTGATATGTTGGTTTTATAAACAATTTAAGTAAAGGTTATATCTTAATAGTAATTTTCTCAGTGATTCTATTTCATAGCCCACTAGAAAGTAGGGAAAATGTAATGAAATCTCATTCAGATTTACAATCTGAAACAGCAATTGAACAGACAGATGTGGTTAAGTCCCATCTGCCCTCTAACCTTCCAACCCTTTGATCCTAACACAGCAGGTGGGCTTCTGCTCTCTCCCTCTGTGAATCTTCCACTCTTCCGCTACCCCCCTTACAAACCTTCTTCAGTAGTATCCCGATCATACACAGGTTACTGGGAGATCCTTATCACGTGCAGCTGCCACAAACTGAGATACAAAACACCCCAAAACTAACTACATTCCCTCCACAAAATGTGAAAACATGAACAAATTGTCATTAAAAGTCTAGATGGAAACTTTATTCCACACAGTCCCCTCATAACCCTCCATTAATAAAAAGTCCATCTAGAACACCTTCACCTAATAACTTGCAACTGGTTATTAAAGTCACAGGTCAAAATAAGAAGCACAAGAGGAATTTCCCCATATTGAGTGACAGTATTATTATTATTATTATTAAAGTGTCCCCTCAATTCCAATCTGACATGCGTGCGAAGTATCGTGCATTGGTCCTATTCTACTTAAGTTCCGTGCACTATACTCGCCAAGCATCATATGGTTTACTCCGCAGCCGTACCACCCAGCGTGCACTAGACTCTATTGATGTCAGATTAGGAGGGAGATTGGAATTGGAGGGACACTTTAAGGGGTAACTAAACTTTGAAAAAACCTTTGACATGTCATAAGTTTTGATCAATAGGGGTCCGAGCACTGAGACCCCCACCGTTTTCTAAAACGAAGCAACAGAAGCGCTGTGCTGCTTAGTTTCTGATTATCGGCACCCGGACTCATAGACTTTCTATTGAGCCCGTACACCGATCCGAGGAAAGACGATCAGAAATTAAGCAGCACAGTGCTCACCCCAGCGCTTCTGCCGCTTCATCCAGGGCGGACACGCTGTGTACCTTTAACTGCGCTGTAGTCCTTCATAGTTAGGCCGGGGCTATTCAGTTACATTAAACACAATTCTGGAGAACTCTATTCTTCCAGCTTCAGGTATTTTCCTATTTTAACATTAACATGCCACTGTGCACAAAGGAAGGTCCTAAAAAAACTGCCTACAATATGGCAATAATCGACAGGTGACCGGTGACCCTTCTCGTCTATATCTTCAATGATTAACCTCTTAATGACCAGTCTATTTTAGACCTTAAAGACCAAGCCACTTGTTAAGTTTTTCCATCATATCATTCAAGGAGCTATAACTTATTTATTTTTGCCTCGACACCGCTGTATAAGGTCTTGTTTTTTGCGGGACAAGTTGTAATTTTTAATAGCAACATTTTGGGGTACATTGAATTTCTAGATTAACTTTTATTAACTTTTTTTGGGGGGGAATAGAAAAAAACAGCAGTTTCGCCACATGTTTTTGCGTCCTAAATTTACGCCGTTTACCGTGTAGTATAAATAACACAATAACTTTATTCAGCGGGTTGTTACGATTGCAACAATACAAAATTTGTATAGATTTTGTATGTTTTACTTCTTTTACACAGTAAAAACACTTTTTTCAAAATGATTTATTTTTGTGTCTCCATATTTGAAGAGCCATAACTTTTTTATTTTTTCGCCGATGCAATTGTATGAGGGCTTTCTTTTTTTTTGGGACGACATGTAGTTTTTATCGGTACCATTTTGAGTAGATGCGACTTTTTGATCATTTTTTATCACATTTTTTTTAAGGCTGGATTCAAAGGAAACAGCAATTTTTGCATGTTTTTTTTATTTTATTTTTTACAGCGTTCACCGTGCGGGTTAAATAATGTAATAAATTTATAGTCGGGGTCGTTACGGACACGGCAATACCAAATATGTGTAACTTTTTTACTTTATTTTTGAATAATAAAGCAGTTTTTAAGGGGGAAAAGTGGGTTTTTCATTTTTTCCACTTTTTTTTTTCCACTTTTAATTACACTTTTTTTTTACTAGTCCCACTAGGGGACTTCACTATGCGATTATACGATCGCATTTATAATATACTGCAATACTTCTGTATTGCAGTGTATTATGCCTGTCCGTGTAAAACGAGCAGGCATCTGCTAGGCCATGCCTCTGGCATGGCCTAGCAGGCATTTACTACAGGCAGACCTGGGGGCCTTTAGTAGACCCCCGGCTGCCATTGGAGACACAGACACTCGGCGATCTTATCGCCGGGTGTCAGTGGGATGAGAGGGCACTCCCTCCCTCACTCCAAAACCACTCAGATGCGGCGCTTGCTATTGAGCACTGCATCTGAGGGGTTAAACGGGTGAGATCGATATTAATATCGATCTCACCCGGTCGAGCATGGATGCCCCCAGCCCTCAGCTACCTCTGGCAGCTGAGAGCAGGGAGATTTAGCGGCTCCCTGCTCTGTTTGTTTATTTATTCCAATGCAGCGCCGTAAAAAGGCTATTGCATCGGAATAAAGCCCGTTAGTTAAATAACCCAGCAAAAAAAAAAACAACATATGAAGCAAACACTACTGTCCTTATCGCTAACAGAAAGAAAATGACAGACAAGTACAAACTTTCAAAAGCAACCTGAAAATCCACCGCTTTAGAAAAGCGTACACCCTGCAATAACCCTGTCTCAGCTACACTGGGTCATCTTTCCTGTACCAGTCTGTCACTCAGAAAGCTCCTGATTATTGGACTTATTCATGTTATGTACTAAAATTCCTCTTTGAATTTCCTATGTACAGCGCCCTGGAAGCTAATGGAGCTCTAAAATAGACAATAATCATCAATAAGGGAAAGCCACTGGTAGAGGGGTCACTCTTGTTAGGTACAGAATTAATTTAGAGATAAGGACAGCGATGTCGCTTCCCTTTTTTTCACTTGGTGATTTAATCATTGAAGAAATTGGAAGATCATCCGTCCATTATTGCCCTATTATCATTTTATCCTGGTAAGGGTCCACACGAAAATCACGTCAAAATGCTGCAGCAAAACCGCAACGTGTGGTCTCACCCCAACAGGATAGTTGATGTACTGTGAAAAGTAATTATCATGTTCTTAACAGTGCAATAATTGGTTTCCTGTGGCACTATTAATTATATCATTGATGTTAGTGCTGGTTGGCTTTTACCTATATTATTGGTACGGATTTATATTGATTCTATGTGTTTATGTCAATTCATATTGGTTTAAATTCGTTTTTTTAACATTATGTGCATCTTCGCAATAACGTTTTTTACAGTTTTTTTGTAAGTAAAAAGTAGTAAGGGACAAATGGAAGGGAGTACGACTGCAAGATCAGACTACACAGTGTTTGTAGTCTGTTACCATGGAGAGACACGTCAGTATAGGAGCTGTACACACTAAATGGTAGGATATTTTTAATCAAGACAATTTGCAATGTGGATTCTTTTTTTGTATTTTAGATATATTAGAACAATAAAAACAAAATCGGCTGTGAAGGTGTACATATACCCTTCATTTTTCAGTGATAGCATTTTAATGCTACTGGCGACCTATTCTGCACTGAAATTCTTGTGAATAAATAGAATTAAGGCCCTTTAATACGGGCCAATATCGAGTAAACAGGGCAACGATCAGCCGATGAACGATTTGTGAAAGGAAAAACCGAGCGCCGATCAACGAGCGGTTACATGGCCCATGTCGGGCCGCACAAGAGGACCCTTAATCATTAAAAACATGTTTCAAAATCTAGTGACTAAAGTTTTTTGTTTTTTTTATCACATTTCGTTTTAGTAATAAATTGTTAACAAAAAATGAAACATTTAGGAAGCATCAGTGGATACTATGATTCAGTATCTTTAGCCTTGCAGTATATATCTGATACAACAACACTAAAAAGTAAGGGTGATTAAACACGGGCAGGTATCGCCCGTGTTTACCACTGTTAAAACGAGTGCCGATTTACAATACAGCTTTGTCGATAGGTGCTCGTTGCTCCCTTTAACAAAGAATAAAAACAAAACTTAGTCTGGTCCTGAAAAGATTAAACAGGGCAATTATCGCTTAGTATATGGACAAATGATCATTACTACGATCGCTCGTCCCCATGAATTTCCATCATGTTGGCAGCACATCTGTTTACACAGGGAAATGTGCTGCCGACTAGCGGTCATGTTTTTTGCTGCATAAAAGATGCGATCAGCCGATAAACTAGCGCCTCCACGTTCACCGGCTGATCGTTACCGTGTCTGCACAGGGGATGAACGCTAGTTTGCCCGATCATTGGCCCATGTAAAAGGGTCTTAAGTCTTCTTAGTAATTTTAGATACCTTAAAACACTGTAAAATAGAGTAGTAACTGTCAATCAGACCGTAGTGCAGAGGGGTTAAACTTTATTTAACATACCTGGATCATAGCTTAAAATTGTGATTAAAAACTGGGCAGATGCCTCACGAATAGTCAAGGAATTTGCCTGCCTCTGGCCAAATTTACTTGGATCAGTGTTAAAAAGACATGTGAGTGAGTACCTGTTGTAAATGTGTAAATTTAAGGGACTGTCTAGATTCCAATACATACATTTTAAAGGGGTTGACAAACCCATTCCATATGATCCGCTTGAGACCTCCTCTAATAACCAGAGCAAAGAGCAGCTCTCGCCTTTTGGCAAACTTGACCCAGAAACATGCTCGGCCATTCAGAAGTGCCCAACGGCACAAGCAATATCGGCTTTTTGCTGGAGGTTTCAATATACAAAGCAGTAGCGATCAGCTGATCACAGGACTGGCTTCATTGTTTATCAAGGATACAAAATAACAAAGTCATAAATAATAAGACAAGATATAACATTCATTATTATATTTAAACGTATGATATTTGTTTTAAAACGTAACATCACAATTACGGAAAAAGTTCTCATATGAGATACATAGATTGATTACATAATGATACAAAAGGATGTAAAACAAACAAACAAAAATTATCTTCCATAACATTCACTATCCCATCCCAGAGCAACGGATAGTTTCCCAAGGAAATAGAGATTGCATTGACGATCCAGTGTTATTTAACGGATAACACAACATAAACCAAGAAGACTACATTTCTAACAGATCGTTAGAAGAAAAACTAAAAATACAACTAGTGCATGAATCACATGTACAAATAATACATATACTGTGAGGGGTTAATATATTACTGCTGATCACTATCAGTTACCTAGTGCAACATAAACCCTGATTAGTGGCGTCCATCGCATGTTCCATTATCCCTCCTAATGGCCCGATGCTGCTAGAACTGCTTTATTTTTCTTTGAAGTTGCTTTATGGATTGTTAAATACAAATCTTTTATATGAAGACAAACGGCTCTGATGATAGGAAAATTGAAAAAGAAAAGCAGGGCACACTGCTGTCCATGTATTTTAACCCCTTAAGGACGCAGCCTAGTTTGGGCCTTAAGGCTCAGAGCCCATTTTTCAAATCTGACATATTTCACTTTATGTGGTAATAACGTCGGAATGCTTAAACCTATCCAAGCGATTCTGAGATTGTTTTCTCGTGACACTTTGGGCTTCATGTTCGTGGTAAAATTTGGTCGATATATTCAGTCTTTATTTGTGAAAAATTGCAAAATTTAGAGAAAATTTACAAAAAATCGCATTTTTCAGAATTTAAATGCATCTGCTTGAAAAACAGACGGTTATACCACCCAAAATAGTTACTAGTTCACATTTCCCATATGTCTACTTTAGATTGGCATCGTTTTTTGAACATTATTTTATTTTTCTTGGACGTTACAAGGCTTAGAACATAAACAGCAATTTCGCATATTCTTTAGAAAATTTCAAAAGCCTTTTTTTGAAGGTGCCAGTTCAGTTCTGAAGTGGATTTGAGGGGCCTATGTATTAGAAACCCCCATAAAACACCCCATTTTAAAAACTAGACCCCTCAAAGTATTCAAAACAGCATATAGAAAGTTTTTTAACCCTTCAGGCATTTCACAGGAATTAAAGCAAAGTGGAAATGAAATTTGCAAATTTCATTTTTTTCTGCTGAATTTCAATTTTATTCAATTTTTTTTTAGTAACAGAGAAGGTTTTACCAGAGAAATACTACAAAATATGTATTGTCCAGATTCTGCAGTTTTTAGAAATGTCCCACATGTGTGTCTACTGCGCTCGTGGACTAAAACACAAGCCCTAGAAGCAAAGAAGCACCTAGTGCATTTTGAGGCCTCTTTTTTATTAGAATATATTTTAGGCAGCATGCCAGGTTTGAAGAGGTGTTGAGGTATCAAAACAATGGAAACCCACCAGAAGTGACCCCATTTTGGAAATTACACCCCTCAAGGAATTCATTTATGGTTTTTGTTATCATTTTGACCGCACAGTTTTTTCACAGCACCTATTTGAATTGGGCTGTGAAATGAAAAAAATGATATTTTTTCCAATAAGATGTCATTTTTGATCAAAATTTCTTATTTTCACAGGGAACAACATACCCCATTTTGTTGCCCAATTTGTCCTTAGTGCGGCAATACCCCATTTGTGGTGATAAACTGCCGTTTGGGCCCATGGGAGGGCTCAGAAGGAAAGGAGCGCTATGTGTTTGTTGGAGTCCAGATTTTGCTGGATTGGTTTTCGGGTGCCATGTCGCATTTGCAGAGGCCCAGAGGTATCAAAACAATGGAAACCCACCAGAAGTGACCCCATTTTGGAAACTACACCCCTCAAGGAATTCATTTATGGTTTTTGTTATCATTTTGACCGCACAGTTTTTTCACAGCACCTATTTGAATTGGGCTGTGAAATGAAAAAAATGATATTTTTTCCAATAAGATGTCATTTTTGATCAAAATTTCTTATTTTCACAAGGAACAACATACCCCATTTTGTTGCCCAATTTGTCCTTAGTGCGGCAATACCCCATTTGTGGTGATAAACTGCTGTTTGGGCCCATGGGAGGGCTCAGAAGAAAAGGACCACCATTTGGCCTACTGGAGCTTTTCTGGTGCTAAGTCATGTATGCAGAAGCCCCTGAGGTACCAGTACAGTTGAAACCCCCGAGAAGTGACCCCATTTTAAAAACTACACCCCTTAAGACATTCATCTAGAGGTGTAGTGAGCATTTTGACCCCACAGGTACTGTGTAAAAGATAATGCGCAGCAGATGGTGCAGAGTGAGATTTGCAATTTAATATATATATATGCCATTTCAGTGTCCAATATATTGTGCCCAGCATGCGCCACCGGAGATATACACCCCTTAAATTGTAATGTGGGTTCTCCTGGGTACGGCAATACCCTACATGTGGCTGTTATCAGCTGCCTGGGCATACGGCAGGGCTCAGAAGGGAAAGATGAGGGGGGTAAGCTGTGCGGAGTGCATCAGGGTAAATTAAAAATCAAGGGATGTATGATACATTTTAAAACAATCTTTTATACAGAGCCCTGGTTTTTCGGGACACGTGTCACATTGGTATATTGTGTTCTTCCTTATCCCCCTCTTATAGCAGACTCTGCACCTCTTTTGACTCTTTCCCTTTCCACCGGTTTGGGGAACTTCTCCTGGAAAGTGTTGCCCTGGTACGATGCTGCGTGTGGCCCCGCTTCCAGAAGTACTGGGTGCCACCCCTTCCTGGTCCCTAAAGATTAGATCTTGAAATTCCAGGAAAGTTCCCCTCTGGCCTGCACATCGACGTAGCACATACGAATTGTACAAAGCCATCTGTATGATGTGCCCGGCCAGCTTCTTATACCACACCGCATGGCGCTGTAGGGCTTCAGGACTTGATTTGACAAGTCCATCCCTCCCATGTACCTATTGTAGTCCAGGATGCAGTCTGGTTTGGGGGTGGCCTTTCCTTCATATATCCTAAATTTATAGGTATACCCTGATGCACTCTCGCACAGCTTATACATCTTCACGCCATACCTTGCCCTCTTACTTGGCAGGTACTGGCGGAATTGAACCCTCCCTTTAAAATGTACCAGGGACTCATCAATAGAAAAACAATTCTCGGGGGTGTATGCTTGGGAAAACCGGGCACTGAAACGGTCTAATAGGGGTCTCCGTTTATACAAACGGTCAAAACTGGGGTAATCTCGGGGTGGGCACGGCTCATTATCAGTATAATGTAAGAAGCGAAGTATTGCCTCATTTATTTATTTTTTTAGGTTCCAGTTCATTTCTGAAGTTGCTTTGAGGGGCCCATATATTAGAAACCCCTATCAAACACCCCATTTTAGAAACTAGACCCCTCAAAGTATTCACAACAGCATTTAGAAAGTTTATGAACCCTTTAGGTGTTTCACAGAAATTTAGAGCAAAGTAGAGGTGAAATTTACTCTTTTTATACCATTTTTTTTATAACACAAAAGGATTTATCAGAGAAACGCAACTTAATACGTATTGCCCAGATTCTGCAGTTTAGAGAAATATCCCACATGTGGCCCTCGGGCGGTAATGGACTGAAGCACCGGCCTCCGAAGCAAA
The DNA here is from genome assembly GCF_050947455.1 of Rhinoderma darwinii. Lineage (NCBI taxonomy): Eukaryota > Metazoa > Chordata > Amphibia > Anura > Rhinodermatidae > Rhinoderma > Rhinoderma darwinii. The sequence goes on along the minus strand of NC_134694.1, from coordinate 24,975,380 downwards.
GGAGCACCTAGCGGATTTTGAGCCCTCTTTTTTATTAGGCACCATGTCCGGTTTGAAGAGGTCTTGTGGTGCCAAAACATTGGAAACCCCCCAAAAGTGACCCCAATTTGGAAACTAGACACCTTGAGGAATCCATTGTAGTTTTCTTGGGGTGCATGCGGCTTTTTGATCAGTTTTTATTCCATTTTTAGGTGGCGTGGTGACTAATAAACAGCAATTCTACTATTGTTTTTGTATACTTTTTTTTTTACAGCGTGCACCATGCGCTATAAATGACATATTCACTTTATTCTGCGGGGCGATACGATCACGTCGATACCAGATGTTTATAGTTTTTTTTTATGTCTTATGGCGTTTGCACAATAAAATACGTTTTGTAAACAATCATTCACTTTTTGTGTTACCTTATTCTAAGAGCCATAACGTTTTTATTTTTCAATCAATAAAGCCGTGCGAGGACTTATTTTTTGCGTAACGAACTGTAGTTTCAATCAATACCATTTTTCGGTACATGCGACTTTTTGATCTCTTTTTATTCCATTTTTTGGGAGGTGAAGTGACCAAACAATTGTGATTGTGGTACGGTTTATTAATATTTTTTTTTACGGCATTCACCGTGCGGGATAAATAACAAAATAATTTTGTAGTTCAGGCCGTTACGGACGCGGCGATACCAATTATGTATAGTTTATTTGTTTGTTTATATATTTTTATTAATAATAAAGGAGTGATAAGGGAAAAAGTGGGACTTTTACTTTTATTACTTTTAAAACTTTTATTTTCTTATTTTTACACATCTTTTTTTAACTTTTTTTTTACTTTATTACTTTGTCCCACTAGGGGACTTGAGGGCAGGAGGCCCTGATCGCTATTCTAATACACTGCACTACATGCGTAGTGCAGTGTATTAGAACTGTCAGCTACTCACTGACAGCAAGCATAGTGGGTCCTGACGTTGTCAGGACCCACTAGGCTTCCGTCTATGGCATAGCCGGACGCCATTGTTTGGTGTCCGGTTGCCATAGTCACCATCGCCGGCCGCTATCGTGTAGCAGGCCGGCGATGGCGGATTAACCCCTAAGAAGCCGCGATCGCTATTGAACGCGGCTTCTGAGGGGTTAATCGGCGGGGGAGCTCCGCGATCGGTCCCGGCACATTGAGCAGTGATAGTCTGCTGTCGGAAACAGCAGCTATCACAGCTCATGAACGCGCCCCGCGCGAACGGCGCCGTGTTTACTCCATGACCTACTATTAGGTCACTGAGCGCGAACGCTACAGTTAGCATGACCTAATAGTAGGTCATGGAGCGTTAAGGGGTTAATGGGATACCACAAGTATCTCAGGGGACCCTCATGACCTGTAACAGATAATATAACTCCTATCCGCTGTGACTGAGGCCGCTCTGCTGAACACAACAGTTAATGGATACCTGACTATATTAATTATGTATTGTGGGTAGCAATTCAGTCAATTTATAGAAAGCGGGAAGGAAATTAAACAAGATAAAAGATGAGAGAATGGATCTGTCTACGTGTCTCTAAAAGAAAACTACAGTTCTAAGAAATTGCTCTGGAAGTAAATATGGTAAAATTAACATTTCATGAAAATTAAAATGAAAAATAAAATGTAAAAAAATGTATATGCTTGGATAAAAGAAAGATGGATATGAAAAAGATAGATCGACATGAGATCGATCGATAGATATGAGATCGAACGATATGAGATCGATCGATAGATATGAGATCGATAGATAATGAGATAGATATGAGATCGATAGGCATGAGATCGATAGATAGATATGAGATCGATAGATAGATATGAGATCGATAGATAGATATGAGATCGATAGATATGAGATCGATCGATAGAAAAAATAAATTCTTGCCGCACTCCCAGAATAAGTGAAAAATTCAATCTTGTTTATTTCAGTTTACATAGTGCGATGTTTCTTTTGAAGCTTGAGAAGAATCCCAGTGTGGGATTGAAAGGGTCGCACTATGCAAACTGAAATAAACAAGATTGAATTTTTCACTTATTCTGGGAGTGCGGCAAGAATTTATTTTTGCTATTGAAGATCCTTGGATCAGGATCATTTGCTGGCACCCTGCTCATTTATTATTTTTAGAGTGCTGCTACTTTCTTTCAACTAGATAGATAGGTCTTGTTCACACGGCGAGTATGCGACGCTCCTTTGCCGCATTTCACACGACAAAAACATATAAAAAAATGCGTCAACGATGCATGCTTTAAGCTTCCCATTGACATCAATGGGAAAACGCATTGTAGTGCGTACAAGGCTTTTCTTTACGCTCGTGTGTTTAAAAAATGCGTTGTGTAAAAAAAGAAACGTCAGGTCAATTCTTGGCACCGAAACCGCGCCTAATTCCCATAGTCAATGGGACTTCTAATTACACACCCAAAAAACAATAAAAAACGCCTCTACTTTAAAAAGCACTTAGCAAAAATGCTAGCGTTTTTGACGCGTTTACACATTTTTTAGCGCTGTGTGAACAGGGCCATAGATAGATATGAGAACGATAGATTTGAGAAGATATAGAAGGATAGATATGAGATAGATTCATATTGGATAGACAGACATCATAAGGTAAGAAGAACTACTGTATTACCACATTCAGTAGCAGACTCTGGGTGTATTCAGACATTGCAGTTGAGGTGCGGCTAGAACCAAGGGCCTTAGACCCTTAGGGCCCGTCAAGGAGGCCACACTTTAATAAGTCACGTAGGCTTTAGAATTTTTGTCTGCTCTTACAAACTAAAGTAGAACAAGCGCTCCTCAGAACATGTAGCACCCTCTGCAGCCTTTCCCTAGACCCTCCCTGGGTGTCCTCCTCTCACTTCCACAGCACTGAAAGTGCCTAATTAATAATATATAATATATTAGAAGGCTATGTGCACCTTTGAACCAATTTATTTATTTTTAATAAATCAATGTTTCAAGTGATTTAAAACAACTTTTAAATTGACTTAAATAAAAAAAAAACTTATTACTTTTTAGATACAGCTTCTATGTCTACAGAATACATAGAAGCTGTATCTTCTAAAGAGAAAAAAAAATGGAAGTCAATTTAAAACTTGTTATAAGTCACTTAAAACATTGATTTTATTCAAAAATAAAAAAATGTTGCGTTCAAAGGTGTACATAGCCTTTAGGTACAGTCCAGTGTATTCATATGTAGATTATCCTGATAGCAGGTGCCCTTCCCCCAGGGCTACATACTGCAAAACAGATCAACAAAATATATACTATAAATAATAATATGAATGTTATATAATAAGATTGAAAACCATAAAAAAAACATTAAACGCATATCTAACCTTTCAGAATAAGCTGTCATATGTGTGTGTACATGAGGAATGACACTATTTCTGCCCATTGTATGACTTCTATATGGAATTTTTTAGCAGTTTCCCCTATTTCTGGCCATTATATGACTTCTATATGGAATTGTTTAGCAGTTTCCCCTCTGCAGGCTCTCTCTCTAATTCTAAGTTTTCTCTGAGATAGTGGGTGGAGCCTCAATAGCGAGCACTGCATCTGAGTGGTTTTGGAGAGAGGGAGGGAGCTCCCTCTCATCCCACCGACACGATCGCCGAGTGTCTGTGTCTCCGATGGCGGCCGGGGGCCTAGCAGATGCCTGTGCGTTTTAAATGGACAGGCAGTAATACACTGCAATACAGAAGTATTGCAGTGTATTATAATGAGGATCGTATTGTGAAGTCCCCTAGTGGGACTAGTATAAAAGTAAAAAAAAGTTGAATAAAGTTAATTTAAAAAAAATGTGAATAAAAAATAAAATGAAAAACCCACTTTTTCACCTTACAAACTGCTTTACTATTAAAAAAAAAACACAATAAAGCAAAAAAGTTGCACATATTTGGTATCGCCGCGTCCGTAACGACCCCGACTATAAATCGATTACATTATTTAACCCGCACGGTGAACGCCGTAAAAAATAAAATAAAAAACTATGGAAGAATTGCTGTTTTCTGTTAATCCTGACTTTAAAAAAATGTGATAAAAAGTGATCAAAAAGTCGCATCTTCTCCAAAATGGTACCAATAAAAACTACAAGACGTGTCGCAAAAAACAAGACCTTAAACAGCTATGTCGACGCAAAAATAAAAAAGTTACAGCTCTTCGAATGTGACAATGGAAAAATTTAGAAAATGGCTTGGTCATTAGGGCCCAGAATGCAAGCAGGGGGAAGGGGTTAAGAACCACAATAATAATAATAAGACAATATAATAATAATAACAACAACATAATAACCATATATCTTTATTCTGTAATATGATATAACACATATTATACTGTATTATATTAAACATGATAAACTACAACCTAAAGAAGCCACATATTCCCCAACCAGTAGCAAAGTAGTATAACAAAGTATATCAGCTTGCAATTAATAAAACCTTATATAAGCATTATCGTACAGAAATGCTTATTTGGTCTATAAGATAAATTTGCTTGTTCTAAAGTATAATTATTAACATTACAGCACATCTTCACAGAATGGCAAAAAAGAAAACCAACTATTTAATGGGAGTAACGAAGGCCATGGAGTGCCCTATGTACCTACACCAGGAGTTTATGTCACAGCCCTATGAACTTGTTGTCTGCTCAAGAATCAGGGACACACAACTATGCTATAACACGGCCCCCATGACAAATTAGGTTGCAACATATTTTTACTGGGCACATACTATGTGGCATGTTTATTAGGCGCTCCTGTCATTGCCAAGTAATACACTTATCATTGACAGCATCACCAGTGCAAACCAAGACCAAAATTGTCAGAAACATTCAAGGTAACATTGATGAAACTGATGGACATTTTCAAGCTTTTTTTTTTTTTTTAACCGTACCAACTATGGAACTATGACATGGCGGACTAATGAGTGAAATTACTGCCCAGCAATGAATGGACCTTGTTTTATCTGTCAGCAGTTCCTAACTTCAACAACGCACCACGTCCCTGCATACTAAGAGTCTGAATGGAATCTATCTTACCAATGGCTTGTTTAATTTATTCACGACTACAATGTATTCCAATAACTAAAATGTGATAAGACATGCAGTAAGGACAGTCGACTGCGCTATTGATTCCTTCAAAAACAACGGAACCCTGTCACAACGGTGACAAACAGAAACCATTAGCAGTGTACGTCACCATTGAGATCAATGGTGATGCAAACGGAAGCGAAGGTTTCCGTTTGCCCTTCCGTTGAAGGGTCAACCCGACGGAAAGCCCAGACGGAACCCCTCAACGGAAGGACAACGCTGATGTGAACACAGCCTTAAAGAATAAGCCGATTTGCAATGTCTCAGTTGTCCAGCAAAATGTGTGTCTATCATTATCAATTCACTCCTTAGGAGATCTTATTGGTGAATAGAAGCCATTGAAACCATAATCCATGATAGACCATAAGACGGCTGCAAGTTAAATAAATATATTACAATGGGAGGGGTGAGATTCCCTGCTTATCCTGAAGGACATCTGGCACAGCTTATCTTCAGGGACATAATAGGGTTTGACAGGTAAAAACCCAAAACCCATCCATTTTTTCGGCTAACGGCATACATCAAGAGACTGTCACTCCCCATAGACATTGGATTGTAACTAGATCTCACAGAAATCAAATGTCTATGGCTACACAGTACGAAGCAGTGAAGAAATGAAGGGGAAGCATTGCTCGCACGAGCTTTGCGGCCCCTTCAAAACAGGTGATCGGCAGGAGTACTGAGAATCGGACCCCCCACCAAACAGATATTGATGGCCTATCCTGAAGAAAAGGTCATCAATATTTTCTTTCTGGAAAACGCCTTTAACTCAAGCCTCATACTGATAAGCTACAAAAGCAGAGAGTGCACGTAGTGAATTTAAGGAACACTTTGGATCTGAAATTAATCACTAGAAGGCAAAATTGTAACAAGATAAATGATATGAAATGCACTTTACTGGGTTTACCCCTGGTTTATCTAGTTTGCTTTTCAAAGGACACAGTAGACACGATACTTTTAGTATCACTGAGCAGCTACTCTTAGGTAGACTAATGTAATTGTCTGTCTAAGGCTTCCCTTTCTACACAGATAGCTCTGCAAATTAGACTTTACTTACCAGTAAATAGCAGATCAAATAGCCCATTGAGAATTTTTTTTTATTCCATAATGGAGAAAGCAAACGTAACTGGGAGCCAAATTGGATGCTTTTTGAAGTACCGAGCTCTATCTGTAAATGCCACCCAGAGTACATTCAGCTTATTTCTTCTTCTGGTCTTGTACACAAACAATAACTTTGAGATGAACATCAGTTTATAAAACTATAGGATCCAATTCCTAAAAATCTGCTTCTTAGAAGATAAACTACCTGCAGTTAAGATAAGTGAATATTTCAGTGCTTAATGTTATGATGTGAATATGTGTATTGCTGCTGTGGAGAGAGCTGAAAGCAAAATTTACAATTGTAATTATGTGAGTAAAGTGGTAAAAAAAAACATTGGGTGAAAGGGTCGAGTGTTCACTAAAAGGGCAGCATTATAAGTGGCAATAAATACAGAGTTACTTCTCATTTTCTAGGACTGTGTACTAAAATAGAGTTTCCAGAGGACATTGTCCAAAAGTCACCATATGCGTGCACAAGTTTCTTCTACATATATTGTGTGTGCATTTATGTTACGCTGCGGGTGGTGCTCAAGACAGCAATGCCAGACAATCACTGTCACTTGGATGAAGCACGCATCAATATTGAAAGAAAACAAAGGCACACATAACTCACCAGTGGATGAGCGGTACTGAAGGTAGTAGAAGATAGAGGCGATGCATAAATGGAGTGTATGGTAAATGAAACAGTTGAACAGACATTGGATAATAATTAGCAGCACTCACTGACCCTATCTGAATACCAACCCACAACAGGGCAGACCAAACGCACAGGAAAAGCGCGCAAACCAGTGGAACTACGGCTCCCAGGATACACATAAAACCACTATACATAAACGAAATCTCTCAGAAGACCAACAGGTCCCACAGTACAAACAAACGCATAGACTAGAGAAAAGTCACAAACTAGAATATGGAAAGAGTTTAGCACGTGCCAGAAACAGTATAACCAGCACCTGAGTAATCCAGGCCTGAAGTATATACAAGCCCAAGAAAAGTACTCCACCCTAATTAATCAGGCAAAGCTAAATTATTACCAAATCCAGACTCAGACCAAAGGCATTGCCTAGAAACGCTCAAACACAGAGATAACAGAAATTATTGACTAGCAGCAGTCCTAGTGACAATTAGTAACAATTAGTTCACAATTTTGACAAGAGTCAAATGTAAATTGAATTTATTCCTTCTGCTAATTTGCACGAGTGTGTAAAAAAAAATGGCCTATGTTTTAAAATATCCTGCGTGACTTTCTGATGCATGAAGAACATCAGCCAAAAAGCTCAAGTGTATACATGCCATAGAGGCAGACCATGAAGGGGGGGCCTTGGAAAAAGGAGGCACCACCCTGGTCGGTCCCATCCCCTTTGCTAGCAGTAGAACCTGTGCCGGACTCCCCTCAGAGAAAGAGGTAATTGGCTTAAAGAGGCTCTGTCACCAGATTTTGCAGCCCCTATCTGCTATTGCAGCAGATAGGCGCTGCAATGTAGATTACAGTAACGTTTTTATTTTTAAAAAATGAGCATTTTTGGCCAAGTTATAACCATTTTTGTAGTTATGCAAATGAGGCTTGCAAAAGTCCAAGTGGGTGTGTTTAAAAGTAAAAGTCCAAGTGGGCGTGTATTATGTGCGTACATCGGGGCGTTTTTAATACTATTACTAGCTGGGCGTTCTGATGAGAAGTATCATCCACTTCTCTTCAGAACGCCCAGCTTCTGGCAGTGCAGACACAGCCGTGTTCTCAAGAGATCACGCTGTGACGTCACTCACAGGTCCTGCATCGTGTCAGACGAGCGAGGACACCGGCACCAGAGGCTACAGTTGATTCTGCAGCAGCATCAGCGTTTGCAGGTAAGTAGCTACATCGACTTACCTGCTAACGCCGATGCTGCTGCAGAATCAACTGAAGCCTCTGGTGCCGGTGTCCTCGCTCGTCTGACACGATGCAGGACCTGTGAGTGACGTCACAGCGTGATCTCTCAAGAACACGCTGTGTCTGCACTGCCAGAAGCTGGGCGTTCTGAAGAGAAGTGGATGATACTTCTCATCAGAACGTCCAGCTAGTGAAAGTATTAAAAACGCCCCGATGTACGCACATAATACACGCCCAGTTGGACTTTTACTTTTAAACACACCCACTTGGACTTTTGCAAGCCTCATTTGCATAACTACAAAAATGGTCATAACTTGGCCAAAAATGCTCGTTTTTAAAAAATAAAAACGTTACTGTAATCTACATTGCAGCGCCTATCTGCTGCAATAGCAGATAGGGGTTGCAAAATCTGGTGACAGAGCCTCTTTAAGGTTCATGGAAAGGGTGTGGAAGAAATAACCAACACCAGACTCTTCTGTACGGAGTGTCAAAACCCAGAACAATAATGATGGACTTATATTGATCTTTGCTAATTTGTCCCCCTCTCCTCTGTTTAGGTCACTGCCAAATTTAATATAATAGTATGTTAATAATAGACAGGTAATAAAAAGTACAAATTTCGTAGTAGATACACACTTTGCTTTACAATGTTGGTTCACCTTTTACATAACATTGGGTATTTATACGTAGCAGAGAGAGAGAAAAAAACAACTGTTATTCTATTTATTGTTGCCTTGCACCCCATATTAGAAACTGAGAAAAATATCATCCACAACGATGCATTCAGATGAACTGTGTGTTGAGAAACAGGTCCACACACACACACACACACACACACACACACACACACACACGGATGTAAGGGTTTGTTCACATTTGCGTCAGGGCTCCGTTCCGACGGAACGGAGCCCTGACTGTCACAAATGGAAACCAGAGGTTTCTGTTTCATCGCCATTGATCCTGTGCCAATGGTTTCCGTTTGACTCAGTTGTGCAAGGGTTCCGTCGTTTTGATGGAATCAATCGCGAACCCGACGGAACCCCTGCACAATGAAGACAAACGGAAACCATTGGTACCGGATCCATCAAAATTGAAACCTCTGGTTTCCGTTTGTGTCAGTCAGGGCTCCGTTCCGACGGAAAGCTCCAACGGAACCAAGCCATGACGCAGATGTGAACAAAGCTTTACACACTTTTCTCTACATTAAACTACCTCATGGTATATAAATGTGCTATTTTAATAAAAAGGAGAAGTTGTTCGGTTCCATTCCTACTGGCTGATTAACCAAGAAGAACACGCTTTAATCTGGATAATACAGGGACACTTCCTTTGGGCCAAATAGACTTTGTGGGTCTATTCTATGGGTGCTACTTCTCGGATAAGAGCCTGGTCGAATTTTTTTGGACCCTTTGTAGACTATATGCAAAATGTACCACCCCTGAAAAGGTGCTGGATTGTGGCCTCGCTGCATCTGGATATCACCACGTAGAAAAGATCGAAGAAAGGCAACCACCAGACACACTGTAAATTTAACGCTATTGGCAGGAATGTGGCATCAATGAAAGTGTCTCATATTTTCGAGGAATTAACCTTTGCAGCAGCACAAATGTACTTTGTTGTCAGCTTCTTAAGTACCTTTCAGACTAGACAATACGTTACAGTAAGATATTTATCTATAAACTATTTTCATGAATATCCCTCAGGGCATTTCCGAGCATCCATTAATGCTCATTGTGAATGCTGATCCCGTTTACACACAAATCAATGACTTCCTGCAGTCTGAACTACATAATGTGCTGATATTTTTAGAGTTGTGAACAAAAATAATAACTCTCAAAGTTTTACAAGATTTCGAAAGTAATATTGGTCCCTTCAATAGAGGGGTTCTCCAGGACACCATGTACATAAGTTTACTGAAAAGGGCACTGTATGTGCTTACACTTTGTATTATATTATCAGTAAAATATGACCTGTCCACATTCCTAGTCTACGTCTATTGATTCAGATAATATACAGTATTTCAAAGTGTGAGCACATACAGTGCCTTGTTCAATAAACATCAAGATGCCTTGGAAGTACTGCCATATCTGATCCTCGAAATGAGAATGAATGGGAAATGTGGAATTATGGTCAACCGGTGAATTATAGTGTCAGGGTCATACATAGAGGAGCGAAGCCAAAAAAAACTTGGATCCCTTTTTGACCCGCTTTTTTCACTCCTGCATTCCCCTATTGACTCTTGGATCAAGAGGACCCAGCTCAAACAAACTGATGTTTCGTACCCTCTCCAGGGACCAGATAGGATTTGCTGCCTCTATGGGACTAAAGTCCTTGGATTTATATGTGCAATTTCGTTACTAGAAATTCTAATAAAACCAAACTAAAACTCTGCACTGTCAGTGCTCTAAAAGTAAGACCGTCAGATTGGAATGGTTTACTTAGATATCATCAATGTGAACTAAGTGCACATTACGGATGTGCTACATCCCAGGGAGTGAGAGCAGCCATCTTTGTCCCTTATGGCTCTTTTCGGCAGGTGAAAACGGACACCACGGATGGTGCTCAAGTATCATCATCTGCCAATTGTTTTTCCTTTGTGCTTTTAGAATAGTAGGGAAGAGAGATAGACCCGAGAGTGCAAGATCCTCATAATGAGCCTAATAATTTCTATCTGTGCAGAAATTTCATTGGCCTTTATTAACTCATAAATAGCAGACAGCTTTTTGCGGGATGAATGCTATGGCACCCGACTGTGATCAAACAGAGGACATAATCAAGCCATGCTTCTGCAGTGCACGTAAACGGAGCCACGTCTTGGTCCTAATATCTGACAGAGAACAAGCAGAGTATGCTCAAGGCTTTTCATCAAATTCCCAAAGACGCAGAACAAGTAATATAATCTGGCCTTAGTGACAGAGCTGATGTGCTGCTGACGGATTAGCTCCCAACTTATAAAGGAATCGCACAATACTTTCCCTGCACTAATCAATTGTGTCAGTTTCAGTATGCCTAGCACTATAAAAATAAAATAATGACTTCTCCATCGTACCGCCTGCTACAGCTTTACGTCTTTTCACAATTCCCTCATCTGTTCAGCAAAATGGATTGAAAATGTATGCTTAAGATACTCAGAAATGTAAGTCCGGTCGCAACCTTCCAAGAAGCCCACATCTTCCATGCAGACAAAGAAATAAATGGTGAATTTGTAAGATTGTCTAGTCCTGTCTCAATAACTTGGTGGGATAACGACATCTTGATTTAGCCGTTTTTGACAACAGGGCAGGAGAAGGGCATACTACCAATGACTGCCATGGTGGTAAATACATAGAGAACAAAAGGAAAATGTTAACTGATTCCTTACTCTGATATCCTAAGAAAATATGTCATATCCATTCCGAAATTTCATAAGTAAATATTAAAGACAGTTTGATTTTACTTTGCAAACCGTGATAATATCAATATTACAGACATATATAGAGATGGAAAAATCTGCCTCAAAGTTCCGTCTGGAATTTTGAGGCAGATTTTGACCTGCCTGCACGCCGTTTGCCACGTTTTTTTTGCGCCATTTTTCGGCTGCAGCCATTAAGCTTTCTCTGCCCCCCATTAATGTCGATGGGATGTCAGAGACGGAAACCCCCGAAGAAAGGGCATGTCGCTTCTTTTTCCCGCAAGCGTGTTTTTCCGCTCATGGGAAAAAATGCCTCCGCCGCCCATTCATTTCAGCCGATTTTTTGCAGCGGTCTCCGTCGCGGCAAAAAACACTTTGTGAGCATACCCTTAATGTATTCATATGCATGGCTAGACTAAACCCAGTTGCCAGGTTGAAATGGCGACTATAATATCATCCCTAGTGACCAGCGTGACCTACATGCATTTAACAAACAGGCCTTGTTAAAACGGCGCTCAAAAAAACAGACGTGTTAAAAAACGCTAGCATTTTTTTTGAAAAGCTCTTTTTAAACTAGAGGTGTTTTTGATGCGTTTGGTCACCTTTTTTTTACGCGTTATGTATGCGCTTTCAACGCAATTTTTGGGCGCGTAATTAGGACTCCCATTGACTATGGGAATTAGGCGCGTTTTCAGCAACAAAGAATTGACCTGACATGTGCTCCTCCGGCATTGATCTCTTGCCAGAGACTGATGAGGAAGTACAAGGCTTTATGTAGCAGAATTTAATAGGCTGCGATTAATAGCACTATTTCTATTTTTGCAGTTGACACTAAAGGCCAGCAAGATATTGTCGTGTAATAAAAGAGGCATGGACTGGCGGGACAGGGATGTAATATTGCCACTTTACAAAGCATTAGTGAGGCCTCATCTAGAATATGCAGTTCAGTTCTGGGCTCCAGTTCATAGAAAGGATGCCCTGGAGTTGGAAAAAATACAAAGAAGAGCAACGAAGCTAATAAGGGGCATGGAGAATCTAAGTTATGAGGAAAGATTAAGAAAACCTGTTCCATGTAAAAACCCCTCAAAAAACAAGGGGGCGCTCCAAAGGTTCAACCTGCAGAGGCGACAAGCCTTCTTTACTGTAAGAACTGTGAATCTATGGAATAGTCACCGCAGGAGCCGTCACAGCAGGGGCAGTAGATGGCTTTAAAAAAGGGTTAGATCATTTCCTAGAAAAAAAAAATATTAGCTCCTATGTGTAGACATTTTTCCCTTCCCTTACCCATCCCTTGGTTTAACGTGATGGACATGTGTCTTTTTTCAACCGTACTATGTAACTATGTTCTAGCCGGCAGGGGCCTGCTGCTAAGTATATTGGGAAGGAGAAAAATGTCATTTCTGTGACCCCCACTGTGACTATTTGGGAAAGGGGAGAGCCAAGAGATCCCTGCTGTAACTACCGGGGGAAAAATGGGTCACCTGCTGTGAGAACTGGGGAAAAGTGGGCAAGTATCCAGCTGTGAGTACTGGGATAAGGGGAGAGACACTGCCATGAGTACTGGGATAAGGGGGGAGACACTGCCATGACTACTTGATGGAAAGGGGGAGTTGCGCTTTGTCTAGTTGGGGAGGGATTGATGTGACCACAGATGGAGAGAGGGGATATCCACAAATGACAAGTGGCAGAAGCTAGCTCCTAGATCTTGCTAAAAATGACCCAGGGCTTATTTTAGGGTACACAGATTCCCTCCTCCAATCAATTAAGTCGGATTGTGTAAATGGTCTGTCAATCTGATTGAAATATCATCTCTGTGAGAAAATGTATGTGGCGTGCATGAACATTTCTGACACTTCTGATAGTGCTCACATGAGAAAACTTTGGAACCAATGATTCCTTTAAAAAACTTGCTTCAATCTGTGTGTTTGTGAATGGCCAGGTCAGACCAACCATCCAGAAACTACTATTGGTCTAGTATGTGGCAAAATATTAAATGTACACCTGCCTTAAAGGAGTATTCCGATCTTGTAATATAATGCCACCAGGGCAGTACCTTTGGTAATCCCAACAGGTCCCTTCTCCAAAGTAAATAATGCTGGAGTCCTTCTTTACAAGACAGACTCTGACTAGCGTCACAACGTTCTGTACGACGGGCCCGCGCTCGTGGAGAACAGGCGCACAAAGGAGAAGAGGCGCCCGGCCGTAAGTTGGGGCAAGAAGACCCAAGGGTGGTAAGTACATAGGGATTAGAATTTCTTTTTTTTGGGGGGTGGGTCTCGGGTGTAAATTAAATTAGTGGTCTGAATTTAAGGGACAGGTTGGTAGTCTGAATTAATTTAGGGGTGCGGTCTAAGGTCTGAATTAATTTAGAAATCTGGTCGGAAGACTGAATTAATTTCGGGGTCTGATTGAAGGGTGTAAATAAATTTAAGGGTCTGGTCAGTGGTCTGAATTAATTTAGAAATCTGGTCGGAAGACTGAATTAATTTGGGCTTCTAATTCGGGGGTGTAAATTAATTTAGGGGTATTATTTCATTTAGGCCCCGATGCTTTGACTGTATGGGACCCAGAAATTTCTGATGGCGGTCCCGATTGCTAGGATATGTCATAACAGAATGACCATTGCGAGTTCGACCTCTTAGACCTTCGTTGACCATGAGAATGAAGGTTTGAGGTCCAATTGTCATATCTCCTGCACATTGGCGCTCTCAGCCACCTGTTGTGTGAAGGGAACTGTATACGGGCCGCAGTGTAAGCCCCTTTATTCTGAGGATATGCCATGAGGTTTTGTCCTAGGAAAACCCCTTTAAAAATTACCGGTCATCTCTCATGTCTGTTTTAGTAAATACTTGTATTCCCTATAATATAACAATTCTGGAGCATCTTTTCTTAGAACTCTACATTGTGCCATTTTATTGTTACTCCTCCTAGAAATTTATGAATAAATTGACAACTGGGTGTTAGCAGTTTGGGCTGTGTCCCTACACAATCTGACATTGTCCAATCAGATGTGACAGTCTCAGAATGTGTAGGGACACACCCCATGGTGTCACCCTACGAATGGTAACACCCAGTTGTCAATAAATCTGAAAAATTCTAGGAGGAATAACAGAGGAACGGCACAAAATTATAAGAAAAGATGTTCCAGAACTGTTATTTCATGGGAAACACAAGTATTTACTAAGACATGTCAGGAGAGGTGACAGGTCCTCTTCAAGCTGCCCAAACGCAAAAAAAATTTGGCCAGGTTAGACTTCATAAGATAAATTAATAAACTGAAATTGAGCTAATGCTTACTCTAGAATATTTTTTCTGGTTCCATAGGATGTTGTATGTACAGAGCTATTGCCTCCTAGAGGAACTGTACATACGTTACCTGACAACGCATTGTACGGAGGCACACAGAGTCCCTTAAAGAGGCTCTGTCACCACATTAGAAGTGCCCTATCTCCTACATAAGGAGATCGGCGCTATAATGTAGGTGACAGTAATGCTTTTTATTTAAATAAACTATCTATTTTTACCACTTTATTAGCGTTTTTAGATTTATGCTAATGAGTTGATTAATGCCCAACTGGGCGTATTTTTATTTTAGACCAAGTGGGTGTTGTACAGGGGAGTGTATGATGCTGACCAATCAGCATCATGCACTCCTCTCCATTCATTTACACAGCGCATAGGGATCCTGTTAGATCCTTATGTGCTGTCTTATACTTACAAATTAACGATACTGAAGTGTTTAGACAGTGAATAGACATTCCACGGAATGTCTATTCACAATCTCTGCACTTCGTTACTGTTTCTATGGTAGTTACAGCCGAGGAAGATTGATCTTGTTGTAACCTGTCATTTACAGCGAGATCTCGCGAGATTACGCGTCCCCTGCCCCTGTCCCCCTACCACAGACAGAGTAACGAAGTGCAGAGATTGTGAATAGACGTCCCGTGGAATGTCTATTCACTGTCTAAACACTTCAGTATTGTTAACGTGTTAGTATAAGACCGCACATAAGGATCTAGCAGGATCCCTATGAGCTGTGTAAATGAATGGAGAGGAGTGCAGGTAGCCGATTGGTCAGCGTCATACACTCCCCTGTACAACGCCCCCTTGGTCTAAAGTAAAAATACTCCCACTTGGGCATTAAGCAACTCATTAGCATACATTTAAAAACGCTAATAAAGTGGTAAAAGTAGATCGGTTTTTTTAAAATAAAAAGCATTACTGTCACCTACATTACAGCGTCGATCTCCTTATGTAGGAGACAGGGCACTTCTAATGTGGTGACAGAGCCTCTTTAAACTCTATAGTACTTAGACTGATTTGGGCAAAGAAAGAACTAGAATTGTATTAGTAAAAAAATGCCTAGTGACTGATAAAAGTGGAAGGACACTTCTCTCTGCAAACATACATAAAAATAAACCTTACCTCCATTAGGCTTGAGTGTATTCCTATGAGGTAGGGCATTGGAGCACTGGAAAAGACAAAGAAATAAATGTAATTAATATTCAGCATTGAATACAGATGTAGCCATCTTTATCTGGACTTTTTAAATACACAGGGCCAGAAACTTTAACTTGACTTTTTCAATAACTTTTGTTGTGTGAGATCACGCTGCAGCAAGTTATCAGTCAAGATAAACTTGGCTACATCTGTACACGGATCTGTAACATTTAAATGCATGCACAAATGTAAAATAAGTCAACAGTTAAATCCTACAAGGAAAAAAAGTGAAATTCTTCAATGAAAAGCTAATCTAGGATACTTGACTGCCATTAAATGCAACAAAATACAAGATATGCAGCACTAAGTAACCCACGACTACATCTCTTATGATGGTTGCCATACAGCTTTCCTAAACGCAGAAAACAATGTGTTACTGCATAACTAGGCAGAATTGCTAATCCGGAGCCCACGGGAAATAATTTGCTGCCAGAGCTGTCTGGCATTGACCTATTCCCCTCTCTCCATTGAAATAAACATGCATGCTTGACGTTCTGTACATGCATGTTTACGATGGAGTTGGGCCACCAGTTGGGACTACCCCTTTAATCCTGATTCTTCACATCAATAAGTTTGTAACAATGAGCTAAGTTTATTTTTTTGGCATAACTAGTGGTAGGAGCATAACTAGTTATATAAAAATCTGTCAATTTACATGCGACTGCTGCTTCGATGTTACTCTATGACATGCATGGTCATAATGGCTGTTGTCATCTGAATTCATGGCAACAAGCAATCTTTAATATCTTCCACTTTATTATTAGAGACAGAGGATTTGGGCAATGATTGATTTTACTCTGAGTGATGATGATGGTGATGATTATTAATAAATCAAAAAAAGGCTACATTTTTCCTTGGGTGCACAGCTAAGGTTTCTACTCCATCATTCAATTTCCCTTGGATTTTTGTAGAAACTGTCAGTGTAATGAGTGGAATATCCCCACGGAAATGAAAATATTTCCAAACAGTGGCAAAAAGACAGACAGGGGCAAAAATTCTAAATGATGGGGTGGTTTTCATTAGCTGCGTCTTTGTAAGTGGTCACAGCGATTTTACCGGGAAACAAACATTTCCCACAAGCCAAAAGGTTATCTCATAGAATGATCTGCACGGGAAATCTTCAAAAGAACATCAAGTCGCCACATCGGGAAACAATAAGGAAACAATTCAAGACCTAATGCAGTGCGCTTCTAGTACAACGTATAGTAAGCACAAAATCAGATCAACTTAACACCTTCCACACATGTGAAGGATTGTTCAGCATATGTCTACACCATGAGGATTTACATTGAATAATATTAGTCATGACATTGTGATCATCTGTTAAAAGTTGGGCTGTAATGTATTAACATACGGGACATAGAGGAGATTTATTTGGACTGGCGTTTCATAGCGTGCTGGAGTGATATGTGCCGGTTATTAAATTAGGAGCATCTTTAGCCTTCCGTGCACCACAAAGTCAAACCTACGCCAGCTATAAATTGGCATAGATTTGGACTTTTTACGCCAGTTTCTGGCGTAAATGATAGTAAATTGCACGGAATGCGGATGGCACCACCCACTTTTAAGAAAACTGCTGGCAGCATGAATATACTTGGATTCAAGCTTGCAGCGCGCCGCAAGTATAGCTACTAAATTCTCCGAAACGAAGACATCAACTAGTAGGGGGCATAGTGATGAAATCAGCGTGTCCGTCATTTCTTTATGCTGCTCTCAGCCAGGGCACATAAATATATGACTGATCCGCTTTAAGCTATCACTCATGAGAGATGCTATTTATTTCCTTTAGTGTTGATGGCTTTTTAGCTCTATGATCACGGATTGCAACATAGGGACAGGGTTGTCTAAAGGCCCTATTATACCCTATACCGCCAATTTTGGCCGGTGCAACGAACGTCTATCAACGAGACAGCTCGTTGATCGGCGCTCATTTTCTCCATTTACAAGGAGATATGGATGGGGACGAGCGGTCGTTACTCCAATCGCTCGTCCCCATACATTATCATCATGTCGGAAGCATGTCTCATTGTTTATAAAGGGATATGTGCTGCCGACAACGATAATATAACAGTTTTTTAAAACGATACGATCAGGAAATGAACGATCGTTTGATCATTCATCTGCTGACCGCTGCCCTGTTCACCCAATCATTGGCCCTTGTATATGGCCCTAAAGAATGGCTGATGATGATTTATATTACATCAAGTACTAAATAATTATAAACTACAAGTAACTAAAGCCCCACTGAGAAAAAACAAATATCAGGTAATAGATAAATACATGACGAATGAGCCTCAGTGAGGTGGGATCCTAGTGATCTGCTTTAAAGTGTAGCTTAAATGCTCCAATAAAACCTCCAGTATCTTGGTTTACTGAAACTCTGCTCTATTACATAACACTACTACTACTCTATCCATTCTGGTGTTATGAAAATGCCCTAATGTAATATGTTACATGGGTTGTACCATGGGTTAGCAGTTAAAATGTTGAAACCGAAAAAAAAAATCATTAAATAAATAAGACTCTGTTCACATCTGTGTTTGTATTTCCGTTTTTCTATTCGATTATAGGAATAGAAAAAACAAAATCATAACAGTGCCGGATACGTCAAACTACAGACATTGATGCCACCTGACGAACCACATTGACTTTAATGGGGTCCGTCGGGTTTCCGTCATGGTGTCCATCTTTAAAACTGGAAAAAAATAGCGCAGATTGGCGAAACTACGACGGAGCCACCAACGCAGATGTTAACAGTCTTAAGAAGTATAATATGGGACCATTGGAACACCATTTAACATGTACTTAAAGGGGTATTCCCACTGTAAAATGTTTTGGTTTATCGCTAGGATATGCCATAACATAACATTATGACGGGTTTGGACCCAACCTCTGTGGCGATCCCGAGAACGAGGTCCCTTTAGCTTTTTTCCTTCACAGCGTGACGCTCCCATTAACCCGCTGAGCAGTACACGCCGGCACAGTCCCTTTTAAGTGAATGGGGCTATGTCGCAGTTCCTTGCACAGCAGGTGACCGGAAGTGTCGCTATTCATGGACAAACTGTAAAGGTGTCATAGCGTTTAACGATCACTTTGTCCCGTTTTCCTAAGAGTTGTGGGGGTTCTGGCAGTCGGACCCTCACTGATCAGGAAGTGATGTCATATCCTAGCCATCACATCTTGCGGTGGGAAAATGTCCTAAAAAAAACATTCATATTTCAGCATAAAGACCACATGAAGGGCAATTTGCAATTAATTTATTCCTTATCTACGGCTTGAAAAACCATCGCTACTTAAAAGAATTCTTGGAGAAATGTGTAATGATTGAAATTGGATAGTAATAAAGAGCAATCAAGAATGAGACATACAAACTAACCCTTAATAATATGTCCAAAGCATAAGGTGACGCTATATAGACATGTAAATCAAGATCTTGAAAATTTAATTAACTATACCATGTCCATCTTTACATGATCCACAGCTGATCAAGATATACTAGATAGCAGATACTATACTAGATAGTGTAACGTGTTTAATTAGAATGTCACAAGTGTTGAAATCTGCTGTCGACAGATGAGATTTTATGTTCAGTGCTGAACATTAAGGTATTCCATAGAGAGACATATTTAGATTAAGCACTATATATATTCATATTTAGTGTAACAATTTCATTTAGTTGATGGATTAAGGCTTGGATACAAAGTCGTACAGATCATGTTCATTCTAATTTTATTGCTGATGGTACTTCAGGGCCAGCAGGACAGCATGAATTTCTGCAATCCGGGGTACGGAATTAGATAATGTGTCATGCAGTTCTTGAATGCCTGCTCGTTTAATTGTTACAAAGATAGTGCTGGGGCAGACAATATAAAGAAATCCCTTTAAAATTCAACTACATATTAGTAATTCAAGCTTAGGCCTCATGCACACGAACGTATTCTTTTCCTCCCGTAAATACTGGCGGAAATACGGGTCCTTGGTCACACGCATTCGACCCGTATTGCACCAGTATTTATGGACCCGTGCCCGTAAATACGGGTCCGGTGTCACCCGGTTTTCACTGCAAAATTGCACTGCACTAATCGGCAGCCCTTCTCTCGATCAGTGCAGGATAGAGAGAAGGGGCAGCCCTTTCCGCAGTAAAAGTAAAAGAAATTTATACTTACCCGGCCGTTGTCTTGGTGACGCGTCCCTCTTTCGACATCCAGCCCGACCTCCCTGGATGACGCTGCAGTCCATGTGACCGCTGTAGCCTGTGATTGGCTGCAGCGGTCACATGGGCTGAAACGTCTTCCCAGGAGGCCGGACTGGAGGAAGAAGCAGGGAGTTCTTGGTAAGTATGAACTTCTATTTTTTTTACAGGTTGATCTAGATTGTGATCGGTAGTCACTGTCCAGGGTGCAGAAAGAGTTACTGCCGATCTTTTAACTCTTTCAGCACCGTGGACAGTGACTATCCCCTGACGTCGCCTAGCAACGCTCCCGTAATTACGGGTACACACACGTAGCCACCCGTAATTACGGGAGCCCCATAGACTTCTATGGGCTTGCCCGTGCCGTTATTACGGCCTGAAATAGGACATGCTCTATATTTTTCAACGGCACGGGCACCTTCCCGTAAGCATACGAGGAGGTACCCATGGGCAATAGAAGTCTATGGGCCCGTAATTACGGGTGTTTTTACGTTCGTGTGCATGAGGCCTTATTAATGGAATAGGGTTCAATTCCTAAAAAATGGACAAGCTCCTGCAGGGCATTTTAAGGTTCCCTCTTGCGCCCTACAGGCCCGTCAGCTGATGCAAGCCGTTTAATGAGAAATTGTGTCTGCAGCCCTTTGCCAGAACACAGACTTCCATAAACCGCAGCCTACATCCTGGGCCTGTAGAGCAATTGTGGGGTATCCGACAGAAACTCAGAGAGCCATGCATATTAGTGTCAAAATAGCTCCAGTGGACAAAATGATAACATTATATTAGTTATGTATGGGCTAGGGGGTAGGGGACAAAAATAAATATAATTCTCAAAGTAAATAAAAAAAAATAAAAAACACCACAAACCATGCAGAGAATTTATATCCAGGTTGAACTACCTTGCCTTCATTCTAATAGATATGCATGGTGCTAGACATGGCTGCTATATCTGGTACTAACATGGTTAGTTCCATTATACGGACACAATATGGTGGTATTTGCATACTGTATGGCACTGTGTGTGGCAATTATGTGAAAAGTGTACAGTACTATGATGTGGGTAATGTACGACAGTAATATGTGGGTATTGGACTGCATTACTAGTAGGGCAATATATATAGATATATATGTATATGTTTTAATATGGCGACTAAAAGACATTCTGCTCCTAAATCTTCCAATTTGATTGTCTGGAGTCCTGGGAGTTTTCTTGTCTATGGAGTACCCTGCCCGATTCCACCATAGCAAACATATCAAGATGTGGCGCTTAGACGGGCCAGTGTTAATTCCATGTAAAATCGAAAGCACCATACAATGAACCAGTGAGTGATCATGACTAATGGGGGGTAGACCACATGAAAAGAAAGTGTCTGAATGGGGGAGCCACTTGAAGTAAGAAAAATACATATTCATTCTGGTCATAACTTAAGTTCAGTGTGCAACTTTATGTGGTATAAAAGCCAACACTAATGTAAATCCCAAACATTCTCCAACCTAATACCGTCCCCAGTGGCATGTCATCACCCAACCGTTTCACTGTCAGGGGCAAGCACTCTATGATGAGCACGCTAAAAGTGTTAATTATTGTGAACCGGTGGCAATAATTCAGAAAATTATTGCTCAATGCAATGCCAATTTTTTTTTTTTTAATGAAGAACAAGCAGAAAAAAAGTATATATATTTCCAACAAAAGAAAAATGAACAAGCAGCAGAAACCTATTTTGTATAATAGAAAAAAAGAATGCCTTTCTCAGGTTCCTGACCCCAAAGATGACCCATAGAGACTTGGTACATCTGCCAGGCACAGCACCCTGAAAACACTTAACAAATGTGCAAGATTCTATTCATTTCAATAAAAGCCAACATGAAACAGATGAAGAGCTGGATTTTAAGAAACGTGGAAGTTTTTTTATTATTTTTTTTCATAGATCAGAGGCCCAGAAAAGCCATGCAACGCTTGGGAGAAATCCGGCAAGGGCACCAAGGAAACCAGAGTGTAAGGAAGCGCTCACAATGCTCTTGTGTCAGAAATGCATTCTTCACCCGTGTTTCTGAAGGAAGAATCTGAATACGGTGTCATGGCTGTTTAATTCTTGCCGTTCCCTTTGACAGATTATATAACAATGCACGCTATACATTTCTTGTAAAGCAGAAAGAAAAGTCTGCGGGGTTTGGTTGGAGCAGCGTGTACATCAGCTATACAAAAATTATACAATGAGCTATGAATATTACTGTGAATATATTATTTCACGGAAGAATATCAAAGTAGCTTACTGTGTTTTCAAAGCAATGATGCGTTAATAGAATTATAATGATAAAGTACATCCATTATCAAATTATATTTTTGCAAGCACATTAAATACACTTCTGTTCACTGAAAACCAATTACAATAAAAAAAAATAAACAATGGGCCTAATTTATTAAAACATTTGCAGAAAACTGGCCTTGTTGCCCTTAGCAACTAATCAGAGCCCAGCTTTTATTTCTTAAACTGCTCTGGTGAAATGAAAGCTGAGATTTGATTGGTTGCTACAGGCAACAAGGACAGTTTTTCTGTTAGACAGGTTTGACAAATGTTCACTAAATATAAATATATATATATACACACACACACACACACACACACACACACACACACACACACACACACACACACCGGTCAGCCATAACATTAACTAGTTGCCGACACCGGACGAGAATGCTCGTCCTGTGTGACAGCCGTGTCCGCGCGCGATGGGAAGTGGGGCTACGGCTGAAAAACACAGCCGCAGCCCCGCTCTAACAGCGGAGAGAAGAAAAACCTCTTCTCTCCGTCGTTAACCCCTTGAATGCCGCGATCAATGCTGATTGCGGCTTTCAAAGTAAATAAGAGGAGGGGGGACTGCCCTTTGATCGCGTCCCAGAAAATCTTTGTGACACGATCTAAGCCCATATAGCCAGACAGCCCAGGGTCCATTGAAGGGCTGTCTGACCATATTTCCTGTTGTTAGGGCATACTGAGGTATGTCCGAACAACTGCCTGTGTACAATCAGTAAAAAATAAAAATCAAAATCAAAATGAAAAAATCCCTTTATGGGATTAAAAAAAACAAAAAACTTAAATCAATGTAAAAAAACAAAAACGAATGTTGAATTAAAAAAAATACACAGAAATATTTTTTTTTTTACAATAAATAAACTTTTTAAAATATAAGTCCCAAAACGTGAAATAATATAGACATATTTGGTATCACCTTGACTGTAACAACCTGAACAACAAATGTATAACATTATTTATGATGATCGGTGTATGGTGTAGAAAAAAAATATATATATTAAAACTGCAGCGGAAATGCTTTTTTTCTGCATTTTCGCCAAAATAAAAATGTATATAAATTAAACGATAAAGTATTTGTACCAAAAAATGGTACCTACATAAAGTAAAACTCGTCCCACAAAAAACAAAGTCTCATACAACTACGTCGTACAAAAAATAAAAAAGTTTTGAGCGTCGGGATGCAAAGAGGGAAATATAAAACAATAGTTCTGTCCTCAAGACCAATATTGGCCGTGTCCTTAAGGGGTTAAAACCACTTGCTTAATATTGTGTAGGTCTCCCTCATGTTGCCAAAACAGCTCTGACCGTCAAGGCATTGGTTCCACAAGATCTCTGAAGTGTCCTGTGGTATTTGGCACCAAGACTTTGTCTTTTAAAGGGACTTTCCCACTAAGTACATTTATTACCTATCCACAGGATAAGTGATACATGTATGATCACTGTGGGCCCCATTGCCAGTACTCCATCGATCACTACAATGGGGGTCCCGAGATCCCCATTCCTTCTCATTGCACAATAGTGTGTTTCAATGGAGTGGTGAGCATACATGCGCCCTGCCACTTCATTCAAGGTCTGTGAGGCTGACAAAAATAGCCAAGCGCTGCGATAAAACAGTGAGGAACAACAGGAAGGCTCGGGCCAGCCATTGTAGTGATCAGTGGGGGCCCCAGCGTTGAGACACCCAGCAGTCATATATTTATGAGGTGGGCACGCCATGTACGGTATTTTTTCCTCCAGTACATCCCACAAATGCTTGATCAGATTGAGATCTGGGGAATTTGGTCAACTTGAACTCCCTGTCATGTTCTTCAAACCATTCTTGAACAATTTTTGTGGTGTGGCAGGAACTTTATCCTCCTGAAAGGTCACTGCCATAATGGAAAACCATTGCCATGAAGGGGTGTGCTCGTTTCAAAGTAACATTCACATGAATTTCAGGAGACAAACATTCCCTGCAGAACATTGCCCCGAGCACCACACTACCTCCGCCAGCTTGCCTTCTTTCCATAGTACATGCTGGTGCCATCTCTTCCCGTTAAGCAACGCACACACAGTCGGCCATACACATGATGTAAAAGAAAACGTAATTCATCAGACCAGGCTATCTTCATCCATTGCTCCACGGTACAGTTCTGATGCTCACGTGCCCATTGTAGACGCTTTGGTCGGTTGACAGGGATTAGCATGGGCACTGTGACCAGTCTGCTGCTTTGGAGCCCAAAAACAGCCAACTGCGATGCACTGTGTGTTCAGACACCTTTCTATCAAAGACAGAATTAACTTCTGCAGTAATTTGTGCTACAGTTGACCTTCGGTGGGATCAGACCAGATGGGCCAGCCTCCACTCGCCATGCACATCAATGACTCTTAGGCACCCTTGATCCTGTCGACGGTTACATTGTATGCCAAGAACACCCCCGACAAGACCTTTTGTAGATGCTCTGACCCAGTCGTCTAGCCATCACAATTGGCCCTTGTCAAATTCGCTCAGATCCTTACACTTGCCCATTTTTCCTACTTTTAAATCATCAACTTCAGGAACTGACTGTTTACTTACAGCCTAATGTATCCCACTCCTTGAAAGGCGCCATCAATGTTATTCACCTCAATCGTCGAGGTATGTGCATGGTTGAAACAAGGTGTAGGACCTTGTAGTCAGTAACAGTAGATGAAGACCGTATAAAGATGCCATTGCAAATGATAGAATTGATGTGTGCCACATGCCTTAAAGGTCCCCTGAATTAGAGCCAGGAGGTACCATGAGACATGATTAAGGGAATTGCTTTATCATCTATAAGTATATGCCATTTCTTCAATCAACAGCTAAAACTTGAAAGTAAAAAAATCTATATCTAGTCCGGTAACTTTATCATATCTATTTTCCATGACGACCAGTACCCTGTAACAGAAAGCTGTGCGACGACCAGGGTTGCATATCGAGCCAGCAGGGATAATAAGCATTTTAAGTGAAGAGCTCCAAGCCTAAAACATGTAAATTTAAAGGAGGTTTGTTCCCCGTGGATGATTTAAATGTTAAGTACATCTCCAAGTCGCAGATACACAAAATGGAATCTGAAAACTATTATCTCCGGTCGAAATGAACCTTCAATTTACTTACTGCACAGGAAGGGCAGATTCACTTCATTTTCACTGCCAGCAGGTTACCCTTTCTCTGTATAATAGGCTTCGCATGTGTAATTAACACATAAAGGCTGCTGCTGCCAGCTTTGCTTCAGGTGCATGCTGGTAGGAGTTTTCAGGACAACGGTGTGGGCTGCAATAGCTTTTAACATGGGGTTTGAAGATTAGCTATTCATTGACTGCCTGACAAAGACATGTTAAAAGGGGCGAAGGCCAGGCCCTGCTGTTGGGAGCACAGGTGTGGACAAAGCAAACATGTGGGTCATGTGGCCTGAGGAACACAGAAATTGATAGATAGACGACATCAATAGACTCCTACGGGCTGTATTTTATTCTGCATATTTGGAGAATGGAACTGCTACATGAAATTGCTAATATAGAAGTCTGATTGTGAAACCTGTAATTATCAGGATGGCTCTAATTGTGCTTTTAAAAAACAAATGATTATCTTTCTCAGGCCTTGAACTTTAATTAACTTGTAATCGCACGCGTGGTAATTGTCTGATACATATATTTAACACCAATTTATTTACCATTCATACATCTGCACAACTCGGTGGCACCTATTTTGTATTTGACTGTGTGAAGGATGTGATGAAGCCGCGAGAGGAGGAGGGACACTGCTCGGTAACACAATGAGCTGTAACAAGGCCATTAGCACAACAAGCGATAGGTCCTCCACCAGTCCTCGCAGGGTTAAATTCCTGAGAACACACGCCATGAGTCCAAGCTTAATTCACATTTATTTTCTCATTCAGCAGTCTACTAACCTATATTTTTGTGGCTTTTCCAAGGAAACACTAAGACTATGAAATGTAAATGTCCCTTGTCACTTCGACATTATGAGGTTTGTTGACCAAGGCAAACAACCCAGTCCAACAGTAAAGCCGCGCGTCTACCTGAACATCGGACCATCAATGTTGAGACTCTTTTACTGCTTTTAAATCAAAAACATGTCTCATCTACAGAGCAAATGTCACTGTTGAACTGAAGCTGGGCATTAGTTCATTACTGGATCTCGAATATAGTGCGAAAAATATTACAGTGATGTGAAAAAGTGTTTGTCCCCTCACAGATGTCCCCTATTATTGCCTTATTGTCACACTGAATTGAGGAAATAAAAATGCAGTAATAATTGTAGAAGTTGTGCTGTGTAAGTTATGAGTAAAAATGGTCCTTTTACATTTAATTAATGGCTTCAGCATTTGCCTTTAGCCGCAGGAATCGCTTCCTATAGTTGGATATTAGTCTTTCTCATGGCGGAGGAAGATATTTAGCCCCCTTTTCTTTAATGAATTTATTTTAGTAAGACACATTGGTAGATTTCATTGCAAAGTCTGCTTATTTCACATCTCTAATGTTGTCAGTACACATTAGACCAAAGTCAGCCAAATCCACTGTTTTTAGCGGGATCAGATCACGAATTAATATGTATTGGGGCCTTCTGACTATCCGACAGCACAACAACGATTCTTTGTTGCCGCCAGATGATGCTCTGCTCAGGTACTCCAGTACTGCTGCCAACATCATAGTGACAATGACGTGGGCAGAATTTGTGGAGTCCCAAGGCAGAGCATCAGCTGATGCTTTGTTCGGGGACTCCAGTACTATTCTGCCGACGTCATTGTCCATATATGGACAGTGACGTCGGCAGAAGTTGTTGAGTCGCCAGGCAGAGCATCAGCTTATTTTCTGCTCAGGGACTCCAGCGATAGGAACCCCTTGAATTGACCAAATATGGACGTCGGGAACTGTGCTGGAGTCCCCAGCAAAGCGCTAGCTGATGCTCTGCTCGAGACTCAAGCAATAGACAATGTGACAGCCCCTTGCAGTCATGTTCACAAACAACACATGAAGCAAGAGCTCAGTGACGTGGGGCCGTGTCGGAGCATCATCATTTTTAGAAAAGCTCCAGCACTTCCTGAATAATTCATGAGGTTTGAACTGCACCATTTTGTACAGAATTTTTAATTAAAGTATATTAGTAAGTAACTTAGTTTCACATGAATATATTATTGCAATGCAAATTTTGGTCCCCGGATAACCCCTTTAAGGCCCTTTCTGTAACGGCCACGGTCCCAGACCGCACACCCCTTTCATCATGTCGAAGTCTTCCTCACCGAGGATGCCAGCACGTCCTGTCCCGCAGTGACCACTAAGGTGCGCGCTCTAGCTCATTCCCGGCCTTAAAGGGCTAGCGTGCACATATTTTAAGAATTGACTAATTACTCCCAGATCACAATGGACTATAAGACGGGCCCTGCCCCTTCACTCCCTGCCTGAGCGTTGTTAGTAATTCCCATGTTAGTCTTTGCAAATGGTCCCTTAGTGTTTACCCAGTTCCCAGTGTATCCCGTGCTTTGTTATTGTTCCTGAGCCTGTTAGTGATTGGAGTCGTGTCCTGATGCTCCTGTTGTCATCCGCCACGTCTGGTGCATCCTACTGCACCTGCTGTCATCCGCCACGTCTGGCGCAACCTGCTGTCATCCGCCACTGCCTGGACTATTCAGGCACCCTTGTGCTGGACTTTGTACTGTTTGGGTGCTCTGTTGTTTGGCCAGCTGCCTCCCCGCTACGGCGGTTCGGCCTATTGGGTCCACATACCCACAGAACGTGAGAGTACGCTCAGGCCATGGACCCCGCTGGTCAACCCGAGACCTCGACGATGACACAGGCCATGCAGGCAGAGATGCAAGACCTTCAGTCACAGCAAGACCAACTCCTCCTGGCGGTGAACACCATTGCACATCGGCTGGTTGCACAAGCCACAGTTGTCACCGCACCTATTCCTGCTGTTCCTCCGGCTACACCTCCTGTCTGTACCAGTGCTGACCCCCGATGCTTCCTGTTGCTACGTCCTCGGTATGATGGAGACACAAGATCCTGCAGGGGATTTCTGAACCAGTGCCAGATCCACCTCAGACTACATGCCAAGGCCTTTCCCTCTAATGACGTAAGGATCGCCTTCATAATCTCTCTCCTTACTGGCATGGGCAAATCCCCTTTGGGAACATCAGGAACCAGAGACTCGTGACTTGCAGTATTTTTTACAGAGTTTCCGTTCGATGTTTGAAGAACCAGGGAGAGTTTCTTCTGCTGCTGCATTCCTGCTGACCCTAAACCAGGGAGACGTCTCCGTGGGCGAGTATGCCATTCAGTTCCGTACCCTGGCCGCAGAACTAACCTGGAACAACGGGCCTTGGTGGCTACATTCTGGCAGGGACTGTCTTATGGGATTAAAGACGAGCTTGCCGCTCGTGATCTGCAACCTACCCTGTACGATCTCATTCTACTAGCCACCCGAGTTGACATGAGGATCAAGGAGCATTCCCAAGAGGTTCACCAGGAGAGAGGATTCCCTAGGCTGGCTTCTACATTCTATCAATCCCTACTGTCCTCTTCAGTCGTCCCACCAGAGGAGCCTATGCAGGTGGACCGGGCCAAATTGTCTACCTGGGAGAAACAACGCAGACGCACATCAGGACTTTGACTGTATTGCGGCCTCGGAGGCCATGTTGTGTGTTTGTGTCCCCGGAAGCCAAATAGACCCCAGTGGCTAGAATTGGTTGGAGAGACAACCCTAGGCAGAACGGCAGTAAATAAAAAATTCTCTTCCAAACTGACCATCCCTGTGACCATAGCGTCCGACGACAGGA
This sequence comes from Rhinoderma darwinii, assembly GCF_050947455.1. Classification (NCBI taxonomy): domain Eukaryota; kingdom Metazoa; phylum Chordata; class Amphibia; order Anura; family Rhinodermatidae; genus Rhinoderma; species Rhinoderma darwinii. The sequence continues at coordinate 24,946,131 of NC_134694.1, read as the reverse complement.
CGCACCCGGCTTCTGTCTATCTGTCAGGACCGGAGCTAGCATCCAAACCGGCCGATTAACCCCTCAGATGCTGTGCTCAATAGAGATCGCAGCATGTGAGGAGTTTTTAGCTACCGGCACCCCAGCAACGAGATCGCTGGGTTGCCGGTGGCTGCAAAGGCAATCGGAAGCCCAATACTTACCTCCCGGTCTGCCAGCAACGGAAGCCTCCTATGCCCCGCTCTCCGGCAGGGCCTAAAAGGCTTCCGGTACCATTGGCAAGATGGCGCCAGCTCAGCATACGGCTCAAAAGCTGAGCCGGCGTCATCAGCAGTGGGTGTCCGCTGTGTTACAGAGGACACCCCGATGTATTGGCAGGAACCGGAGCTAGCTCAGATTCCTGCCATTAACCCCTTCGATGCAGCTATCCAATGCGATCGCTGCATCAAAGTGGTTTGTAGCAAATCGGCGGCCTGCCATGCGATGGAAAGGCTGGCTACTGCTACTATGGCAACAGGAGGACTAACAATGGCCTCCTGTCTGCCATTACGGAAGCCGATTAAGCCCCGACCGGAGCGGCTTGCTGTCAGTGAATAAATAGGTAGTGCAATGTATTAGAACATCAATTAAACAGTTGGACCTTCAAGTCCCCTAGTGAGACAAAAGAAAAGTGTAAAAAAAAGTGTAAAAAAAGTAAAAATAAAAGTTGTAAAAAATAAAATACGTTTCAAATAATAGCATAAAACACAATTGCCCCTTTTCCCTTATCAAGTCCTTTATTATTGAAAAAAATAAATAAAACCATACATATTTGGTATCGCCGCGTCCGTTACGACCTGAACTATAAAAATATTATTATTTATCCCGCACAGTGAACGCCGTAAAAAACAACCTATAAAACATTGCCAGAATTGGGTTTTTTTGGTTACTTTGTCTTCCAGAAATTGAAATAAAAAGTGATCAAAAAGTCGCATGTATCCAAAAATGGTACCTATAAAAACTATAGCTTGTCTCACAATAACAAGCCCTCATACAGCTCCGTCAACGAAAAAATTAAAAAGTTATGGTTCCTACAACATGGTGACAGAAAAAATACATTATTTTTACAAAAGTAATTTTATTGTGCAAAAAGTTGCAAAACATAAAAAAGTGGTATAAATTAGGTATCGCCGGAATCGTACTGACCCGCAGAATAAAGTTATCATGTAATTTATAACGAATGGTGAATGCTGTATAAAAAAACTAAAAAACCTATGCCAGAATTGCTTTTTTTTTTATTACCTTGCCTCCCAAAAAAAAGGATAACAAGTGATCAAAAAGTCGCATGTACCCCAAAATGGTACCAATAATAACGACAGCTCATCCCGCAAAAAAACAGCCCTCATACCACTACGTCTATGAAAAAATAAAATAAGTTAAGGCTCCAATAAGTCAGGAAAGAAAAATATACCGTTGTGCCGGCCGAGGGGACATTTTTTTCTGTTTCAAGTGGTGATTTATCAAGACCCTAAAATTAGGGAACCAGGAAGGGGAGGGCCCAAACATATCCGCTGGAAGCGAGGGCGCCCATATTATACCAGGACAACACTTTCCCAGCAAAATTACCCAAACTACAAAGGTATTGCAGTTTTTTGGTCACCTTGCCTCTCAAAAAATAGGATAAAAAGTGATCAAAAAGTCGCATGTACCCCAAAATGGTACCAATAATAACTACAGCTCGTCCCGCAAAAAAACAGCCCTCATACCACTACGTCTATGGTCAAATTAAATTAGTTAAGGCTCCCATAAGTCAGGAAATAAAAAATATGCAGTTGTGCAGATCAGAGGGGAACATTTTGTCTGTTTCAAGAGGCAATTTATCGGGGCCCTAAAATTAGGGAACCAGGAAGGGGGGGCCCAAAAATATCTGCTAGAAGCAAGGGTGTCTGTATTATACCAGGACAACACTTCTTAGCAAAATTCCCCAAACTGCGCAAAGGTGCGGAGTGTGGACCAAATGAGAGATAAGTAAGGACACCATTTATCACTGCGATACCGGCCTGTGCAGAAAGGATTGCTCCACAGCGTAACAAATATTTATGGATTATTTACCCCATTATTATACCACCAGACTATGCCCCTGATGTACTCTGCCCAGCTTACATATGCCCCCAAGTTATAAACCGAAATACCATTAATACTCAAACAAAATTACTACTAAGAAAAATCCACGCTCCAAAAGCTAAATGGCACTACTTCCCTTCTGAGCCCTACAACGTCCCCAAACAGCAGTTTACTTCCACATATATGGCACCGCCATACCCGGGAGAACCCTTTTAACAATTTTTGAGGTGTGTGTCTACAGTGGCATAAGCTTGGCACAACATATTTCCCACTGAAATGTCACATCTAGGGAAAAATTACAATTTTTACTTTGCACCATCCGCAGCGCAATCATTTATAGAAAAGACCTATGGGATGAAAATGCTCACTACACCCCTTAATAAATGCCTTGAGGGGTGTAGTTTTCAAAATGGGGTCATTTCTCAGCAGTTTCTTTTATTATGTCACATCAGAGCCTCTGCAGTTGTGTACCAATACTTTATATGTCGCTAAATTAGGCCTCAATTTCGCATGGTACTCTCTCACCCCTGAGCCCTGTCGATAGTCCAGGTAAAAGTTTAGGGCCACATGTAGGGTGTTTCTAAAACTGGGAAACACAGCATAATAATTAGAGAGCTGTCTTGTTATGGTGGGCACCACACATTGGCATATCTATGGAAAAAACATCATTTTCACTCTGCAACATCGAGTGCACACTAATTTCTGCAAAACACCTGCGGGGTTAAAATGCTCGCTACACCCCTAGGTGAATACCTTGAGGGGTGTAGTTTCCAAAATGGGGTCACTTCTGGGAGTTTCCACTGTTTTACTCCCAGAGAGGCTTTGCAAATACGACATAGCGACCAGAAACCAATCCAGCAAAATCTGGACTCCAAAAGCCAAATGGCGCTCTTTCCCTTCTAAGCCCTGTCGTGTGCCCAAACAGCCGTTTATGACCACATGTGGGGTGTTGTTTTAATCTGGAGAAATTGCTTTACAAATGTGGCAGTGCATTTTCTCCTTTAGTCCTTGTGGAAATGAGAAAAAATTAGCTAAACCTACATTTTCTTTGAAAGAATGTAGATTTTAATTTTCACTGCCTACTTCCAATAATTTCTGCAAAAAAAACTGCTTGGTCAAAATGCTCACTATACCCCTAGATCATTTCCTTGAGGGGTCTAGTTTCCCAAACGGGGTCACTTTTGGGGGATTTCCACTGTTTTGGCACCGCAAAAGCCCTTCAAACCTGACATGGTGCCTAAAATATTTTCTAATAAAAAGGAGGCCCCAAAATCCACTAGGTGCTCCTTTGCTTCCGAGGCCGGTGCTTAAGTCCATTAGCACACTAGGGCTACATGTGGGATATTTCTAAAAACGGCAGAATCTGGGCAATAAATATTGAGTTGCATTTCTCTGGCAAAACCCTCCGGGTTACAAAAAACAAAATTATTAAAAATGAATTTCAGCATAAAAAAAAGGAAATTTGTAAATTTCACCTCTACTTTGCTTTAATTCCTGTGAAACATCTAAAGGGTTAAGAAACCTTCTAAATGCTGTTTTGAATACTTTGAGGGGTGAAGTTTTTAAAATGGGGTGACTTATTCAGGGTTTCTAATATATAAAGCCCTCAAAGCCATTTCACAACTGAACTGCCCCCTGTAAAAATAGCATTTTGAAATTTCCTTGAAAATGTGAGAAATTGCAGCTAAAGTTCTAAGCCTTGTAACGTCCTAGAAAAATAAAACGATATTCAAAAAATGATGCCGAGCTAAAGAAGACATATGGGGGACGTTAATTAGCAACACTTTTGTGTGGTATACCTGATTTTCTTACAAGCAGATACATTTAAATTCAGAAAATGCAAATTTTTGTTTTTCACAATTAAATACTGAATGTATCGAGTAAATTTTGCCAGTCACAAAGTCCAATGTGTCACAGGAAAAAAATCTCAGAATCGCTTGGATAGGTGAAAGCATTCCGAAGTTATTACCACGTAAAGTGAAACCTGTCAGATTTGAAAAATGAGGCTCTGTCAGGAAGGTCAAAAGTGACCAAAACGATAAGGGATTAATAAATAGAATTCATAGATACAGGGCACTGGCATGCTGTTTTTGTTAAAATTTTTGTCATGATTTTTACAAAACAGTGCCAAAAAAGTACAAAAAAGTCTTAAAACACAAGTTAATCTCTCCGGTCTAAATAATAGAGCGAAAGATGCCCCAGTAATGCATTATAGGCATCAAGACTTCCGTTTCTAAAAATCTGTTTTTAACTAATCAAAATGGAAGTATAACAGAACCAAAAGGATTACATTGACTTTAATGGTACCTGTCAGCTTTCCGTTATTTTATAATGGGTTGAATAGCATGGCAGACAATTCTATTCTACGCGTCAAAATCAAAAGAAACCAGACGAGACAAAAGCTAACTGAGGCCATTGTAAACCATTGTAATGGGGGTCTCACTAGGTTTTTCCTGTAAAAATGCCATAACAGAATAACATACAGACAAACACCAGTGTGAACAGAGCCGAATACAGTTTGATCACAGGGTCTAAAAAAAACCTTGTTCTTTTGTCACCACAGAGAGACAGATTTTCTCAGGCATGCTGCGGTTCTTTTTAAAGAGGCGCTGTCACCACATTATAAGTGCCTTATCTTGTACATAATGTGATCGACGCTGTAATGTAGATTACAACAGTGGTTTTTAATTAGAAAAACTATCTATTTTCACAAAGTTATGACCTATTTTAGCTTTATGCTAATGACTTTCTTAATAGATAACTGGGCGTGTTTTTACTTTTGACCAAGTGGGCGTTGTGGAGAGAAGTGTATGATGCTGACCAATCAGTGACAAATCAGTGTCATACACTTCTCCCCATTCATTTACTCTGCACATAGTGATCCTTCGTTGTTCACTATGTGCAGTCACATACACACACATTAACGTTACTAAAGTGTCTTGACAGTAAATAGACATCTCGTCCAGCCAGGACGGGATGTCTATTCACAATCCTGACACTTCGCTAACGTTTGTGTGTGACTTACTCACACAGCACATGGAGATCACGCTGTGCTGTCTTTTACAGCGAGATCTTGCGAGATTACGCTTGCTGTGCTGTAAGTCACACACAAACGTTACCGAAGTGTCGGGATTGTGAATAGACATCCCGTCCTGGTTGGACGCGATATCTATTCACTGTCAAGACACTTCAGTAACGTTAATGTGTGAGTATGTGACAGCCCATAGTGAACAACGCAGGATCACTATGTGCAGAGTAAACGAATGGAGAGAAGTGTATGACGCTGATTGGTCACTGATTGGTCAGCGTCATACACTTCTCTCCACAACGCCCACTTGGTCAAAAGTAAAAACATGCCCAGTTGTCTATTAACCCCTTAATGACCAGCCTATTTTAGACCTTAATGACCAAGCTATTTTTTACGTTTTTGAATCGTCGCCTTCCAAGAGCTATAACGTTTTTATTTTTACCAAATATGTGTAACTTTTTAACTGTATTTTGGTTTTTTAATAGTAATGCAGTTTGTAAGGGGGAAAAGTGTTTTTTTCATTTTTTGTTCACATTTTTTTTAAATTAACTTTATTCAACTTTTTTTTTTTACTTTTTTACTAGTCCCACTAGGGGACTTCACTATGCGATTTTCCGATCGCTATTATAATACACTGCAATACTTTTGTATTGCAGTGTATTATGCCTGTCCGTTTAAAACGGACAGGCATCTGCTAGGTCATGCCTCCGGCATGATCTAGCAGGCATTACAGGCAGACCTGGGGGCCTTTATAAGGCCCCCGGCTGCCATCAGTGACACAGACACTCGGCGATCGTATCGCCGGGTGTCGGTGGGATGAGAGAGAGCTCCCTCCCTCTCTCCAAAACCACTCAGATGCGGTGCTCGCTATTGAGCACCGCATCTGAGGGGTTAAACGGGTGAGATCGATACTGATATCGATCTCACCCGGCTGAGCAGGGACGCTCCCAGCCCTCAGCTGCCTCTGGCAGCTGAGAGCAGGGAGATTTGACAGCTCCCTGCTCTGTTTACTTATTCCGATGCCGCAACGTAAAAAGTCTATGGCATCGGAATAAGGCCCGTTCGCGACCAACGTAAAAACACTATGGGGCGGTCACTAACGGGTTAAGAAAGTGATTAGAATAAAGCTAATATAGGTCATAACTTGGTGAAAATGGATAGTTTTTCTAAATAAAAATAACTGCTTTAATCTACATTACAGTGCCGATCATATTATGTATAAGATAGGCCACTTATAATGTGGTGACAGAGCCTCTTTAAACATCGGCACACACTAACCTTGACATTTGCACAGTTTTTCTTCCCATTCATTTGAAGGTGGAAGTAAATGTGTAAAAAGACAACAAAATAGATTGTAGCAACCCATAGAACTGCTTCTTTAAAATAAAAACAACACAGTTAAAAGGGTTGTATTACATGGCCAGCCAATCATCTGAATGGCCGCCATATAATACCACATTTTCCTGCAAAGGCTGGCCGCGGCTTTACAAGAAAAAAAAAAGGAATGGATGGACTCTTGTCAACAAAATGAATGTAAATTGACCAAGTGAAAGACGGATAAGTAAATTAGAATGAATACCATTCGCTTTGTTCCGTCAATAACTTGCGTTTAAATATTGATGCAGCTGTCTCTAGTGATCAGAAATGGTTATAACCGAACTGTCAATCAAAAGTGAGGGCCACAAAGTTTATATGATATTGTATGTTCTGTGATGGTCTCCCCCCGGAGTCTGCCCACATCCGTGTTGGATAATGATAAGCTAGTGAACGTTCACCATATCCCTGCTGAAATAGTGAGCCCTGTTAGTAGGAACTGAAGGCTCAGGATGGCAGTGCAAGCTCATGAAAGACTGGAAACACAAGTTACTCTACTTCTCAGCAATTAATCTAAAGTGAAAATAATAAAATATGAAATGTTTTAACTTCCCGCTAACAGTGACAGTAAACATTTGCATTTAGCCCCAACTCTCCTGACATCACTTTTGCTGCAGCTCTTTATTTGGAAACGTCATGGGCTAAAGTTTACTTTAGCCACTTGGATGGTTATCATATATTTGAAAACAATTAGTTAATATTAATATTTCATATATTTTATGTATACATGGCATCCTTTTCTTATAGGCAATAAGCACTTTTGCAAAAACTAAATTTTATTGTTCCAGTGCATCTACGGTACAATAATAATAGTAATTTTAAAAAAAAAGGTGCACAAATAGTTTTTAACATTTTTTTTGCACTGGAGCAATAAGAAAAAAAAAAGTATACAAATCTTTTAAATGCCTCAAAAATATGGAGTAAGTTTGCACAGACCCAATGTAATGCATTGGTAAATCTACCCCAGGTAAAATTACAAAGCAGTATAATATACAATGACGACTGAGCGTTTTTTACAGAACAATGGACAAGCTCTAAAAACAATACCTCCGTAAAAAGTAAAATACCATCAAAACCCCAAAATAAACCAGGTATCAATCATTACATTTTCAGGTGACTTTTCTGAATCCGCTGTCATGTGTGTGTATATGAGGAATAACACTATTTCTGGCCATTATACAGCATGACTTGTATTCTACATTATTTAGCCGTATTCACCCCCTATACATATACCTATACATATACAGAGAGAGAGAGAGAGAGAGAGAGAGAGAGAGAGAGAGAGAGAGAGAGAGAGAGAGATAGAAGCTGCAGCATGAGCAATGTAGCTGAGAATCCAGCACTGGGGTGACATATAACACTTACCAGGAAGATCCCCCCTATCATTTCCATACATAAAAATTATTTATAAGGAGTGTGTTTGTTTGTTTCTTTGTTTGTGTCATTCTTGGCAACACCTCCACAGAAAACTCCAATTCATGACCGGTTAATAAGAATATGTTCAAAGAGCGCTTGGGCTCTACGCATTTATTGGGATGTCCTGGCATTATGAGATATTAGTTTAAAAACCTACGAGTTAAAATCTATCTGTCACCTAAATGTGCTGCCCTAGGTAAGGGAAGTATATTACAGCAACAGGGCCATTCTCCTATTAACCAAAACAGCACAAAAAAATATTGTGCCGTTTGCCTAATAGGAGCAATCAAAGAATACACTGGCGTTATAAGTGGTGTATTCATGAGTAGAGAATTACCCCCGCCTCGCCCTGATTGCCAGCTGGCTGCTGTCAATACATCATTTACACTTATAAACTATATTTTATAAATTATATAATTCATAAGTTTTTGTGCATTAAGACTAGGCAATAATCATTACTATTTCTTGGACATGATTATTGCTACATGTAAATGGCCCTTTATGATCCACATAGTAACATAGTATGTAAGGCTGAAAAATATTCATGTCACCAGATTCTCAAAGCACTATCTCCTATTGCATGTGATCGGCGCTGCAATGTAGATAACAGTAACGTTTTAGTTTTTTTTTTTTAAACGTTCATTTTTGGCCAAGTTATGAGCTATTTTATATATATATATATATATATATATATATATATATATGCAAATGAGCTTTGAAATGGACAACTGGGTGTTTTTTTTTCGTTATGTCCAACTGGGCGTGTATTGTGTTTTTAACTGGGCGTGTTTACGTGTATGACGCTGACCAATCCGTGACCAGTCAGCGTCATACACTCCTCTCCATTCATTTACACTGCACATAGTGTTCTTACTAGAACGATGTGCAGCCACATACACAAGTGTCCTGATAATGAATACACATGAAATCCAGCCTGGACGTCATGTGTATTCAGAATCCTGACACTTCTGAATCTTTTCTGTGAGATTTCCAGCAAACCACGCGTAATCTCGTGAGATTACGGAGGTAAACGAGATTTTGTTTCCCTTGCTGGAAATCTCAAAGAAAAGAGTCAGAAGTGTCAGGATTCAGAATACACATGACGGCCAGGCTGGATGGTCATGTGTATTCATTATCAGGACACTTGATTAACGATAAATAGATTAGGCAGATCTCTGTATTGACCTTTGATATATTTATACATAGTTATTGGTCACCCCACAGTCTTTTTTTTCTAAACTAAATAACCCTAATTTTGATAAACTTTCTGGATTATTGTGGTCCACCCATTCCATTTATTACTTTGGATACCCACCATACCTCTCACACTAATTCTGTTCTATCTACTTCTCATGCCTAATTCTACTCAATAAATCCAAGTTCTCATCTTTTACCATCCTGCCACCCCCACCCCCCCCCCCTTACTGCCCTCCCCTCTTTCATTTTCACGGTAAATTCTTACTACGATCATTTTTTCATATGAAGGAACATATTTTGTTGGTAACATTTCCTTCGCTATTAATGCTTGGACAAAAACAAAAAGTATTAATTAGCAACATTCTCTTAATGTAAAAAGTCTGCAGACAACATGAATCAGAATTTCAACGGGAATTTTGTTCGAATTGTAAAGTTGTTACTTAAAAGCAACATACAGTGAATTCACAAAGGAGTTAATATAAAAATGGAGATAAAAAAAAAAAACATTAGGCTTTCCAAGCAAACATTTTTTTCTCATGCAACATCATTAGTGTAAAAGTTAAAAGCACAAACAGAGCAGTGGGAGAACCTTCCACTGTTTTCCATGTCTCCCACAGTGCGGCTTCCTTCGTAACTTAATTATAAAATGTGATGAGGCATCAGCTCGCGTAGGACAGAGCGCAGTGTGGACTTTCTCACTGGAGAATAAGGAGCTACAGGCTTAAGGAATCCTGCAGCGTCTGTTTGACTTACGTGTCTTCTCTCCGTTGTGTTGATGCCACCTTACACAGCAATTAAACTCATTAAAAGCGCACGCAATTAAAAGCATCTCTGTCCAAATCCTTGCACATGTTTGCTGTATAGAGGTCCATACTACTTTACAACAACATCAACTACGAAAGCCAGTAGAATCCCAGGAAAGTATTAGAAAGGATTCTATATACAGTCAGACCTCTTTGAGACGACCACCCAAATACACATTGAAAAATGGTCTTCTAGAGGGGTGGTCAACTCAAAGACGATGGAGAGTATATACATAAAAAAAGATGAGACTGAAAATATGTCACAGGAAAACTAGTCTGGGAAGATGGTCTTCTCAAAGGTGGTCCTATGGGGAGGTTTCACTAGGGCCACTGTTCATTTTGCAATAATTTCTCCTTCCTAAATATCCAGTCAATTCTGTCCAGTTTCGTAAGAAGTGATTCTCCGCTGAATTGCATTACTGAGCAAAGCCCATTACATAATAGGGAAAGGAGCCCGAGGAGAAATCCAAAATTATCTACGTCTTCCATGTTATCCTGATTATTTTACAACTGCTGATTACCAGGCAGAATACAGACTGTAGTAGATCGTATTCTGTAGTCTGCTGATTAATGCAAAGGGCAGATTAAATAAATGTTGACCTGCCCTATGACTGCACAGCACCTTGTGTCAAAAAATTACATATCAAAATGGAAGGAATTGTTTCTTGAATGTTTCCATACCTCCTACAGACCCGAATGGACATAACCGACCACATACTGATTCTCTGCCTGGATGCAGCAGCTAGTAGCCACCTCACCAAAGAGGAAGGGGGTTGCGGTACCCCTGTTTTCAAATCGGATCTTTTAGGTTCCCGGCTGCCTTGGAAACCCATCGGCGTCGCAGGTGTGCTGATGGGGTGGCCGAGGGAACTCCCTCTGTCAAACGTATTAGATGCCACGATCGCTATTCACCGTGGCATCTAAGGGGTTAAACTGCTGCAATCTGAGTGCTCTCCAATTCCGGCAGGAGCCGAGCTGTGTATAACAGACGTGCTCCTGCTGCTGATCTCAAGGGTAAAGTGGCAGCACCCACAAAATCAGAGTGACTGATTTATCAGTCACAATGAGGCAATTAGCACCTGCTTGTGACGGATATATCCGTTCCTCGTCGTTAAGGAGTTAAATATTTAAACTTTAATAAGTTTTATTCTTTTTTAGAGTGTTTAATCCTTTGATTGCTGTAGAGAAGTCTGTGTGCGTGCGTGCGTGCGTGCGTGTTGGGGTACCTATACGGCAAGAACTCAGTAGGTGGTGGCAGCAAGTTGTGTATCTGGGTTGTGTAGATTGTGTTGGAGTGTGATTTATGCTCCATTTGCAACCGGAGTGAAAGGTAAGTGAAAAATTTTGTAAAATGAAATGGATTAACCCCTTGCAGTCACCATGCTCTCTGGAGAATATATACTATTTTTTCAAAAGGGAGAAACACGTCTTTCAATTCTGTTTACATAGCTACCCCCTAACCCCATGCCTCATTCCATGGGGAGTGTTAAAACAGTCCTGGGTGTTAGCTAACCAGAGACCATCTGTGGACATCTGTGCGGCTGCGTATACAGACTAACTGGAATATTGAGTATCCTCAGAGAGAAGGTATCAAGTGGTCAGGTAAAGCTCTATAGGGAAAAACATGCAAACAGCTCTCCTCCGAAAAGAAGGAAATTCTTGAGTGCCAGTTACATGTCCTTGTATAAAACTCATACACGGTTTTCAGATACTCCTAATCAGGTTACGGAGTCCTGACAATGTGGCTGGGAACTTACATTTCTACACATTGAAAATCAGCTTTATAACTGGGATAATCAATTCTATTAACCCTCTTTAGAAATGCAGACTCACCAGCAGTAGTCCAACAGGTGTGGAGGAAGAACAGGGATGTAAACATGTTGCCAGTACATTGGGAATAACATGGCAGATGATCCATGGATACAGGCAGTCAGCTGCAAGAATATGAAGATTTAAAGATGAAAAGTAATAACAGCAGCAATAAAAATAATATAATGCAATTCAACAACACCTAAATGAAAATAAATATATTAGGTTCAGTTCACACTAGCGTCATGGCTTCTGTTGATAACAGATAATATGACGCTGTACGATGGATCCATACCTTGACTAACGACCTCTATTGACTTATAATGGGAGCTGTTCTCATTCCATCGAAGTCTTCGACATTTTGATAGCAGGAATAGACCTGCAACCTGCTATTCTTCCCATCAAAAGTGACAGAACGCCAAGTAGAGTCTCTCAACACCAGAGCCTTAAATTAATTTTCCATATTTATTTCCCTATAACGCACAAAAAAACCCTCACCTTTCTCAAGGTCAATGCCGCACATTTTGTAGCTTCTACACAGGTATATGGCTCTGTTCACACTGGCCTTATGGCTTTCCTTTTTTGCAGAAGCTATTATGGATCTGCTATGATCGGTTTTGTAACGTATCCTAATAAATCACAGTCAGTATACAACATTATCAAACAGCAACGGAAAGTAACTAACAATTGCGTGAACAGCCTCCGGTGAAAATCATGGCAAAATGGTGCGGTTTGGCCGCAAATCGCTTCAAAAAATTAATTTTTCCTGGCACACGCTGGTTCTATTTCAATGACATACAACAGATACCAAAACTATACACCGATCCAATATCTTTGTCCACCATCAAGAGGAAATGAAATGCCAAAGTGTTTAAACCCAGCATCAAAACTGTCTGCCGCAGAGCGAACTTCAATTGAATTTGTTCAACTTTGATACGATCAACGATTCAGGCATATGTATGAAATGCAAAACAAGCTAAATAAATAATACAAATTAAAAGATAAAAAAAATGTGTATTGATCCTGGGATGTAAGACTTGTAATATCCTAAATCGATATGGGAACTTTCAGAAAAAGTGTCGTAATGGCAGAAAACTACTCACACAATCCGTACGGGGATGGATAAGAAGTACTAAATGTTAGGCCCTGTTCACACGGAGTTTTTTGACACGTTTTTTGACACGGAAAACGCGTCGGAAAACGCGCCAAAAACGACCCAAAATGACTCCCATTGATTTCAATGGGAGACGGAGGCGTTTTTTTACCGCGAGTAAAAAAAAGCCTCGCGGCAAAAAGAAGGGACATGACCCTTCTTGATGCGGTTTCCGCGTCCAAAACCGCATTGAAAGCAATGGGGACACGTCAAAAAACACCTCAAACTAGTGAGGTGTTTTCTGACGAGTATATTGCCGAGTGTTTTGGAGGAGTTTCTTGCAGGAGTCGTCTCCTGCTGCTAGTCCAGCCCAGCAAGGGGCTGTCATTTCCTGTCTGCTCGTGGAGCCTGAAAAACATCGTGGACATAACTCAGGGATACAGAAAACCGAAGTCCTGCATCCAAATCGAATACAAGTAAGTGCAATTGCTCCTATGTTCCATACATGCTATACATGTATGGAGCTGTGCATTTTTTTTTTAGATTTTTTTATTTTTATTTTTTTAATTTTGTTATGCAGTTGTTCATGTATGTCATCTCTTTTTTTTTTTTTTTTTTTTTAACATTTCAGGAACAGAAATGACGACAGCAGAGGTGTACCACCGAATGGACATTGATGTTGGGAAATTGATTCAAGAAGTAAGTATACTTTTTTTTTTTAATGTGGGCCTGTTCACATCAGCATGGTTTCCGCTGAGGGGTTCCGTCGGTGCTTTCAGTCAGGGGAACCCCTCAACGGAAAGGCAAGTGTGAAGTGGTGACAGATCCGTTGCTAATGGTTTCTGTTTGTCCCCGTTGTGCAAAGGGTTCTGTCGTTTCGACTGAACCAATACCGCAGTGTAGGGAATCCCATTAGCAACGGATCCATCAGCATTGAAGTCAATGATGATGCAAACAGAAAACAATGTTTTTTTTAATGTGGGCCTGTTCACATCAGCGTGGTTTCTGCTGAGGGGTTCCGTCGGTGCTTTCAGTCAGGGGAACCCCTCAACGGAAAGGCAAGTGTGAAGTAAGTTCCGTTTGCATCACCATTCATTTCAATGGTGACAGATCCGTTGACAGAAGGATGTCAGGCTGGGTTCACACGACCATGTTACGTCCGTAATGTACGGAACGTATTTCAGCCGGAAGACCCGGACCGAAGACAGTGCAGGGAGCCGGGCTCCTAGCATCATAGTGATGTACGACGCTAGGAGTCCCTGCCTCGCTGCAGGACAACTGTCCCGTACTGTAATCATGATTACAGTACGGGACAGTAGTTCCACGCAGAGGCAGGGACTCCTAGCGTCGTACATCACTATGATGCTAGGAGCCCGGCTCCCTGCACTGTCTTCGGTCCGGGTCTTCCGGCCGAAATACGTTCCGTACATTATGGACGTAACATGGTTGTGTGAACCCAGCCTCATGCGTGTGAAAACCTCGGCAAAAACAGCCTGAAAAACCGCCTGGAAAACCGCCTCAAAAACCACGTCAAAAACCACGTCAAAAACCACATCAAACATGAAAACCTCCAGGGTCAGTTTTTACAGGAGGAATTTTCCTCCTGCAAAAAACTCCGTGTGAACAGGGCCTTAGAGAATGGTCACTAAACCCTGAACTATGCTTCCGATGTACTGTAGCGTCTGCTACATTTTGCTCCTTAGGAGAAACTCTTCTACAAACTAAACCTCGTCTGACCTTGTATAGCCGGACTGTAAGGCCCTTTTACACGGCCAATTATCGGGCAAATGAGCGTTCATATGAGCTCTTGTTCCTGATCATTGCTGTGTAAACAGGGCAGTGATCAGCCGATGTACCAGCAAACGCTCATTCATCGGCTCATCGTATAGGATATGCAGCATTAAATATTATCGTTGTCGACAGCACATCTCCCTCTGTAAACAGGGAGATGTGCTGCCGACATGATGGAAATGCATATTGAACGAAGTAACTTCTCCATAAATTAATCATATCTTCTTGTGAAAGGAGCAGATCAGCGCCGATCAACGAGCTGTCTCGTCAATCGGCACTCATTTTTATGGCCCAAATTGGCCAGTGTAAAAGGACCCTAAGAGTCTGGTCCTTGTTCACAACTACCCAGTCCCAAAACCGTTGGATACTATGAGAACATGCAAAAAAATGGTCCCTATATACTTTCTAAATATGGTGTGTCAGGTTGTACCATTTTCAACTCCACATCTTTTTATAAAGAGACCCATATGTGTTCATTACTATCCTTTTAGATGCACTATTGGCAAATATAACCAGCATTTAAGGCTCAGCACGAGGTCTTGAATTCCTTTTCCTATGGTTTTGTGAAGTGGCATACACATTTCCTGCCCTTCTCTTTGTTTTTACTAACACAGTCATGGCCTCCGCGGGCTGGACAGGTCTGTTATGTTTTGCGCTATATTGCTGAGATAGAGTGTGTGCCTCGCCGTATTTTGCCTTATTTCCTTAGATTTGTGTTAGATCAGTGAAATGACAAATTAAGCAAACAGTTTATTTGTGTATGTTTATTCGCTCACAATAGAAGGAGCTGCGTCTGCAGAGGCTTGGGAAGCTTCCAGTTACAAGGTTTTGCCTTCTGCTGAGCACAGTTTGAGTTAAAATAATGCAGCTTGTTCTTTCTGATGAAACATGCAGAGCGTGGTACACTTCTTACATCAACTGGCAGCCCACCAGCTTCTTGTATGCACATCGCGTATGTCTCTTTGACATGATCGGGAGAAGCAATGTTATGCCTATTTAGTCAATGCTGCATTAAGAAACGTGCATACATACAGTATTACAAGTGTCCTGTGATTAAGAGAACTTCCATGAGAAAAAACCCCCAAAAAAGCCATTTAAATAAAATACTTGACTTCTGTATTTCGAATTAAACTGGATGGCAGCGAATATTAGCGAATATTACCATCATTACGGTTACCACACATAATGTCACCATCTTTTCTAGACTACTGAATATCAAAACTGCCCAGCTCTGGAACGACAAGGAGCAGGGAAGTCAAATTTCAGTATGGATAAAACTGTAACGGAGCATCATGTTTTCTGAAGAGGGTATCGTGAAAGGTGGAACCATTGGCTGCTCCTCACTTAGTCATGGTTTTGACATTGGTCATCGGTTGGTCCTGGAGAAGATTGATGGTCCCTTGGCCTCATTAATTCCTCATTTCTGTACCTTCATTACTAGCAATATTTCCTAAAAAAAATACTATTGCATTTTTCAAATGTTTTATCTAAAATGTCTACAGACCAAAAAGCTGTTCTTTAATAAATGAGACTCTTAAAAGAGCAGACAAATGGGCAATATGGCATCACCAGCGCCCATTTTTTCCTACAACAGAGAATGGAGTTCTATAAGTCTATAGAGTAGAAAGCATAAAATAGAGTGGTAAAAGTTTAAATTAGCTGAAGACATGTGAAGTCATGCAACTTTGCCTCTGCGTGTGCCCTCTCGAGAAGATATATTTCCAGCCTAACGATTCAGTCCTTTCAATAACCACATTGGTATGTGTGCCTGATCATCAGTCCCACACATTGCATCAGCCGCTTGTGATATGGCGATTTAGTCCAGCTATCAAACTGCTAGGCATAGGCCTTATTCAGACAAACGGGGGGAAACTTGGATGTCAAGAAAAGCCATTTTTCACGTCCGCGTTGCCCCCGTGCGGGTCCTCTTTTCACGGATCACCATAGATTTGAGTCTATGGAGGGATCTGTGAAAACGAAGAAAATAGGAAATTTTTCAACGTACCCTTCACACGGTCTGTTGAAACAACGGCCGTGAGCACGGCCCCATTGAAATACATGCGTCCCTGTGACGGCCGTTGTTTTAACGGCCGTCACGCGGTTGCATTCATCGTTTGTCTGATTAAACCTTTTCACCTTTAATATATCATTGGAAACATGAACTATCATATTGTGAACTAATCTGTAGGAATAAAAACAACAAAACATTGATTATGGAAGAGAAGCTTCACAGATATGTTCCAGACAGATCAGTGTCTACTAGTAGAGCAATGAGTAATTGAGGAATTTATGAGGCCAAGGGACCATCAATCTTCTCCAGGACCAACCGATGACCAATGTCAAACCCATGACAAAGTGAGGAGCAGCCAATGGTTCCACCTTTCACGTTACCCTCTTCAGAAACCATGATGCTCAGTTACAGTTTTATCCATACTGAAATTTAAAAAATAGAGAAGTCTATAAAGACAAAACTGTGTGTGAACGGAGACATCATGAACATGATAAAGAACCACTTGACCCATGTAATATCCATTCTCCACAACTTCTGACCACACTTAACTCCTGACCTCCTCTTATCAGGAGGACACATTAACAGACGTAAATTCCATTAGAACATTCATACATTCGGTGCCCTGCGCTTCGTGTGATAACACACATCTGTACCCAGCTCATTTTTCACCAGAAGTAGTGTGAAATATCTCTTTCATCTTGCTGCTCTACAAATGTAAAAATGAATACAATCTGCGAAATTACTGGTTTGCCTAATAATCCATCATTTCTAAATTAAAAAATCTACGACACTATTAATTTCTCATTCAGCTGATTGACATATTGTTTAGTGTTTAAAGCACAACATTCAAAACATTATGAATGGATTCTGCCAAAAGTCGTCTGTGTGAGACAACTTGAAAGGCATTAATTACCTTGTGAATGGAGGTTAGACTCCTCCGTTGTAGCGAGCGCAACAAAACACATAGCCGAGTAACACTGAAACACTATCCGCAAGTATCTAGTGGCATCACAATTACCTCTGGCTGTGGGAAGTACGCCGCCATCTCTGTTGTCACCTATGTGATGGAAAATATTAAGAAAAGCAGCCTAGAATGCCGATCAGAAGAGAGATAATACTGAGAAATAGTTTTGGAACACATATAAAAAAAAAAAACGCAACATCATGTATCAGGACCAGTACATTTAACAAGTCGATGGATTATTCGGCGCTGCTCTCTCACAGGGCTGCTGGTTAACCTACAGCGTTATCGTAACTAACCATTGTCGTTATGCACAAATGTCGCAGGCTGAAAGCATGAAATAACATTTAGCTCTGCTACATCTATACTAAAGTTCTCCACTACATACAAAATAATCAGTGCCTTGCAGGACAGGGGACCCTGTAAACAATAGTGGCATGTCCATAAACTCGGCAAGTAGATCACGTGACCAGTGTGTCAATAGTGTTCTCTGCCTGTGCATCCGCAGGAATATGCAAGTGTCATACAAGTAATAGCTTGTGGGGGGCAACATGGACGCAACGGTCACGTGATATATCATTTGACTGGCATCAATGCATCGCTACTGGTTAGATGGTCCCATGTCCTGCCGCGCAAGTTACAGATTGGGGGGGGGCACACTATTTCTACGGGTATGTGTATGTAACTTTTCATACAAGGCAATAGGACATTAAAGGGGTTGTCCAGTTCTAAGAAACTGATGTCCTACGGTCAGAATAGACCATCAATAGCTGATCGGTGGGGGTCAGACTCCCGGCACGTGCGCTGCTTCCACTTGGTTTCTACTTGCTCACTGTGAATCTTCGACACACATTTAGCGGCAAGTCACAGGTATTGCAGCCTTTTCTGCCATTCACTTCAATAGGAGAAATGGTTGTAATACCTGTGAATCGCTGCTAAATGCGTGTCGACGATTCACATTGAGAAAGAAAAAATGAAGGGGAAGCAGCTCTGAGCGCTGCGGCCTCTTCAAAACAGCTGATTGGCGGGAGTCTCGGGATCAGACCCCCGACCCATCAGCTATTGATGACCTATCCTGAGGATAGGCCATCAATTTTTATTGGCTGGAAAACCCCTTTAATGTTTCAATGAATTATATATGTAAACACATATAACAATGTCCATAGTTTCCAAATACCTACATGAAATCCTTGCCAGACCCTTATAGGGCTCGTCTCATCTCTATTAGTTCGTATAGTCACATTTATAGACTGCTGCTGAATGGACATACAAGGGCAGATTTACTAAGACTGGCATTTCATACAACAGTCTCCGTCGAAAGCCCGCAGGCGTAGGATGCGACAAAGATACGCCTCATAATAAATTTGTCGAATCTTGTACTGTCCATGCGCCACCAAGGAAAACCTACGACAGCTACAGCATGGTGCAGATTTCCACTATACTTTACCATGCCCACTTTTCTGAAAAGTGCTGTGAACGGCATAAAAGAGAAAAAGTCACAATTATTTTTTCATAACTTGCAACGGAAGGTAAATGTTGCAAGTAGTGTAATAATTTATATATAAAGCTCAGCATATTAGCCACCGTCACATAAGAATAGAGGTTTATTTCAATTTGACCAAGAAATAGTAATTGGACTAACATAAAGGGTCAAATAATTAACCAGCAACAAATGTATAACCAAAAAGAGGCTAAAACTATAAACTAAAGGACAAGAAAATGAGGTTGAAAAGAAAAAAAAAACGCTAATGCTGTTGTAAGGGATAAAAACGAGCATCGAATAAATCACATCAACCGACATTCATTAAATCTCTGGCATAAATTATGACTAACCTGCGACGTTAACACTATTGGAGAAAAAAAATTTAATATAATTAAAAAAGAAAAAAGAGAAAACATAGTGGAAGATCAGAACATGGCTCTGCTGCTTACACTCTTCAGTACCCGACAATAAGGTCAGGAGGACACGACTAAGTCTAGAACTATGGTTGACATCATGAGAGCGCGAGGCCAAAAGATCTGCAAATGAGCGTTTTTCAGAAAGCGCAGAGAAAAAAAAGATCAAAAGCGCAGAGAAAAGAACCTTCCTTGCTCCATCCTCCAGCAGATACAAATGCAAATTTCCCAGCTCCTTTCATCCAGCTTTCTTCAGCAGAACAATATATTCGACAGAAATTTCTCATTCATTTCTCAATGTAAAGGTGAGATGGCAGATAAATATCTTCCTTGCCGTACAACAGACATTTAGCCATTCTCAGACTTGAAACCACATGGAACAATATTAGGTTCTCAACCTCCAAGAGTAGGAACTCAAAGGAGATTTGGCGCACTAATGGGAACATTTGTTAGTTACAGGTCTGTGAGCCTTTATATCTTATTGGAACGACTCCATTTTATTTTTAAAACGTAAAGCCAAGCTGCTTTCTTCTGCCAGACTAAAATACAGAAAACTGTTAAAGGCTATGGACATCTTTAGGGTCTTTTTAAATGAAATTCAGTTATTTAGTGAAAAGTCACTTTTTTAAATTGAGTTTTATAAAAAAAAAAAAATTCACAATTTCACTTCTGCAGCTTCTATGTATCACAGTATATAGAAGCTGCAGAAAGCCGCTCTGTGCCGAAACGGTCAGTGAGCTGCATTGACGGCTCGGCTGACAGCGGCTCCAGGAGAAGACAGATTCGGTACAGATCGGCTTTCTGCAGCTTCTATGTATTGTGATACATAGAAGCTGCAGAAGCAAAAATGTTTACTTTTTTTTTAACAAATGTAAGTTACAAAAGTGATTTTAATCCATTTTGGTTAAAAAAAAACACGAAACTTTTCCATAGCCTCTAACTTCTTCCCAACTTGAAGGTAGTCACCAGTAAGCAAGAAATAAAAGGTAAAGAATTGCTGTTACTTTTCAAGTTTTCTCCAACTAAAGATATTTAGGTAAAAAATGTAAGATTGCTGGGGTTTCCACCAATGGGATCCCCACTAATCACTAGAACTGCACAATAGCAATGAGGAAAATGTTAAATGGAGCGGCGGTTGTACATGCACGCTGCCGCTTAATACAATGTCTATGTGGCCGATGGAGGCAGCCGAGGTAATAAGTGCCCTTAGTGGAAAAACTTCTTTAAGAATCTCATGGGATTGGGTCTGTTTCTATGGGCTGTACAAATTTTGTTCAGGACAATCAATAAAATGTAGTCTGATGAGCATAATGTAACATCGCATAACAGTTCTATAACACCATAAAAAAACCCTCATCCCTTCCACACCCTTCGGTTATCCACCAGGACTTAATCATAAAGTAATTTAAAGCGTAAAGGGGTTATCAACGACTAAAGAACAAGGGCCAAATGCCTTCAGCTTAAGGGGTGTATAGAGTTTGTAAAATAGCTCTACTCCAGAATCAAGAAAACGGTCTCTCTAGCGGCACCTATAGGTGACTATCTTGTAAATTAATGGTCGACCCTTTATAGAGCCCTGAAACAGGACTCGGATTATAAGACAGACATCTGTAGACAGCACGGTTTCAGAGTTGTTGCTCCCCATCAGCATTGTAATTTTGACTCTTGCAGGGAGAATCAGTACCTTCTAAGAGCTAGACTTTGTGAGGCACTCTCTAAGCAGAGATCCTTCAGAGTTCATTATATAGAGATCTATTATACTTATGCATCGCTGTTATTCAGTAGACACATTCATCGCTTGCTTCAAGTGGATTCTGTACATGGTCATGTGATGGACGCACAGGTGCACGGCTCGTTACAGTATGTGTATCAGAGATGTGTCGTCTAACGATCCCAGCACCTGTGTGTCCATCACATGACCATGGACAGAATTTTATCCACTGGAAGTAAACAATGAATGTTCCTACTGAATAACAGCAAGTTACAAAAACGGTGAGGAATTAATACAGAAAGTATATTAGAAAACTGTATAACTTTTCATTATACAAAAATAACATTAATTTGCTGAAACCGGACAACCCATTTTAAGTTGTGTATAAAATCTGTGCAATGGGACTAGACTTGTTGTGTAATAAAACTTTGGCTTTGAATTATTTTATGGTTTTTTTTCCGCCATTCAACGTTGCAAAAAATCACGTCACTAGGCCAACAAATAAAAAAGTTATAGCCGTCTAACGAACGCATGCTAAAAATGGCTAAACAGCGTCTGGACCTGAGGGCTCAAAATAGCTTGGTTCTGAACTGGTTAATATTTCTCTGACAATTAACTCATTGATTACAGCTGCCACAAAGCACATACGCCCTGCTGCTCTGCATATACAGACAATACAGGAGGAAGTTTGTTGATCAAATATGGCTACCCCCCCCCCCCACCCACCCACCCACCCAGGAAAGTTTCCACAACATTTGGAAAAACAAAACACATAGTTTTTTTTCTACTTAAAGGGGTTTTCCCATCAGGGACATTTATGCCATATCCATAGGATATGTCACAAATATCAGATAGATGCGGGTCCCACCTCCTTTGCATATGTGATAAATGTCCTTCATGAGAAAACCCCTTTAAATCTAATTAAATTTTTGAATTAAATGTTTGAGACATTCCCTTTAACAATTTGTTCGAAAGTTATTTGCCATTGGACCTGACAGCAGATGAACTCTATTCTGCTTTCAGACATGTGACATAACCGCTAAGATCTAGATGTGTAATCCGTGGTGAAACTCTAGGGCTTGCAGCGGTCACAGTTACGACCAGGCCCCATAGTCCAAGGAGCCCAGACTTTCCCCTGCCACATCAGGCCCAGGCATTGTGTGTTGTGGTGCGGGCACGGTCTTGACGCTGGCCTGAGTGAGGACGTTTTGTGCGGTGGCACATACAACATCCTGACACTGGCTGGTGTCAGTAGCTATGTGCAGGGCCCTGAGGACAAGAGAAGTCAGGAGTCTGATTAATTTTGGGGTCTGATTTAGAGGATTTAATCTGGGGTCTGATTTGTTTAGGGGTCTGAGTTAGAGGTCTGATATGGGGCCTGATTAATTTAGGTGTATGGGGTCTGTTAGGGGCTTTAAATAGGGTTTGATTAATTTAGAGCTCTGTGGTATTGCAGGGTCAGCCCCATTCACTTTAAAGGAGTTGAGCTGCAATATCAGACACAACCCAAGGACAAGTGTGGCGCTGTTTCTGGAGAAAGCAGCAATGTTTTTCTAATCCTGAACAACCCCTTTAAATAGACCCCAGAATAGACCCCCTATATTTATTCTGGGGTGTGATTTAGGGTTCTGATTAATTTATGAGTCTGATCTGTAGTTTGAAATACATTAGGGGTCTGGTCTGGGGTCTGATTCAATATGCCCTCTGAATTTATGGGGTCTGGTCTGGGGTCTATTAATATAGAGGTCTGGTGTCTAAATTAAAGGTGTATGGTGTTATTTAGGGATATGATCACGGATCTAATTAATCTAGGGGTCTGTTCTGGGGTTTGGTTCATTTAGGGATCTGACCTGGGTCTGATTCAGTTTTCTTGTACTGCAATTTGACTGGCAAGTGTGCCCTAACCCTGAAGCTCTGTTCACATCACGTTATGTGAACATTTTGGCCGAAACTTTTCGATCAGCAGTACAGTTCCGACGACTTTGTCACACCGTGGGGCATGTGGTCCAGTGCAATGTGCGGAAGATGCCTTGCTTAGATAAAGGGAGGAAACTAAAGATGGTTCTCGCTGTGCTGTTGAAACTAGATATGCACTAAAAAAAAACCAGCACTTCCACGCAGTTTTGTTTGATAAGACGGGAGCTTAATGCCACTTACGTTCCATCAAGCCTCTGACAGATAAAAGATGCTGAAAACCCAAAAGTGCTATTTCCTTTAAAATGGCAGCGCATCAATATAAAAAAAAAACCGGCTATATTCTCTTCAAAGTTCACCGCTCTATATTTCAAGATATACCAGTCGATAAGATCGTGCGTTTCCATCTCCAGGAGAAGAGTGATTTCTCAGTCTTTGAGCTGTTAATGTGTATTGACTAATTTTCTTTTTGGAAAGAAGAACTAAGACTGATTAACTAAAACATGTGTTTTCTGATGAAACGCTAAATACACAATGAGGCTCCACAAATACAGAGATGCTTCTCGGTTAGAGGTTCGCCATCTTACAACTTTAACCTTATTTTCAAAGTTCAATAGTTAGATCTGTCTAACTCACTTTTTCTGATTTCAATTTGGAACTGCATGTTATTGAAAATGCTGAATTCATGCAAAAAAAAACGCAAACGTACATACACAAAACAATACAATTTACTAACCTATGTACAAGGCCTCATGCACACGACTGTGATTTTGCAGCTGCAATTTATCTGCATTTTTGAAGAAAAATTGTGGACCCATTTTATATTTTTACAGCCAAATGCATGCAACCGCGATTTACACGTATCGGTGAGCAGGGGGCGCAAATCCAGACTGCAAAAACTCAGGACATGTAATTTTAAGGTCCGGATTTGCGGATTTACCAATACTGGTGAATTGTTGTGGGTCCGTGAGTCCTGATGATATACGGAGGCATAACAAGGGTTTTTTGCGGTCCGATGGACCGCAACGTACCCGTGGTTTTGGGTACCGCAAAACCAATGGGGTAGTGTGCATGAGGCCTAAATCTATTTTATCTAATCTGTCTATCTCATCCAGCTATATGATTGCAGTGGTAGTGACGGACAAGGAGAATAGCAATATGCTTATGGCATCTCTGGGGAGAACAAGTCTTAGAAGGAGTCAAATTTTGCTTTGTTTTTTTTATAAAGTGCTTAAAGGCGTTATTTATATAGATATCACAGAGGTGCTCCCCCCTCCCATAAGCCAAAGCAGAGAACTGCTGTATAGACCTCTGGAGCGATTTTTTTTTTTTAAAGCGGTATTCCCAGATCTAATCTATCCACGGCATAGGTGATAATAGTCTGATTGCTGGGTCCCGAACCACCAGATCCTTCTCACTGCAACCCCCACAGTGAGGAGAAGCTAAAATGGAGCGGTGGTCAGGATGGGCCCGACGCTCTATTTATTATCTACAGGACTGACGGAAACAGCCGAGCGCCGTACTCATTTGTTTCCGTCATTCCCATAGGCTTTGAATGGAGTGGCAGCGCACATGCTCGTCCGCAGCTTCATTCAATAAACTTCTCATTGCGGTCGAGCAGTGAGGAGGAACGTGGAATTCAGCAACCGGAAAGCCAATGTATCGGAGTACGGGCTCATAGACTTTGTATTGAGTCTACACCAATACATTTATTTCCGGAACAGACACGAAGCGGCTGAGCGCTCACACGAGCACTTCATCTGCTTTGTTCTAGCGATTGGTGGGGGTCTCAGTGCTCGGACCCCCACCAATCCAAACTTCTGACATGTCACTATGACATGTCAGAAGTTTGTCAAACGTTTAGCTACAATTTAACTATTCGTCATCCAAAATGGGACCACAATTACCTTCCGATTTTTTTTTCAATTCTAGTCGATTTTCATCATTACTTAATTGAATAATGATCACATTTTTAAATAACCCCTCTCTGATTTAGATTTTTAAAGATTATGTTCAAGTTGCTAAATGATTGAATTATTTTTTTTTGCTTAAATATTGGCTAAAAGATTGTTCAAAAGATTTAAAAGAATTTCCAATATACAATTGAGATAATAATATAACGCCTTTGGACGGCCATTCATCAAAACCAGTGAGTTTTTGACATTCTAGAATTTGATTATTACACCATATCGGTGGGAAAATACAATAGGAATAACGGTCATGCTTTTTCTTAAATAGATTTCATACATTTTGGATCAAGGATATGGTTGGACATAAGTTGCCTCTTAATCTCCCTGCCTCTACACCTTGTAAGATGTTAGATTCAGCGCTCATCCTCTGGCATAAAAAATGAACTGGATCCTGGGCCTTAATACACTCCCAACCCCTCAAATAATTTTATTGAGCAGCGATAAAATAATTTTTTGAGGACAGGCACTCCAAAGCCGCCCTTACTTTTTTTGCTTTGAATATTTCTAAGACTACTTCTAGGTCTCTTTTTCTATATATGAGATAACAAAAAGTTTTTTCAAAACTATTATGGATATTGTGGAGAATAGTTCCTCTATTTATTCTAAATCTCTCTAATGTTTTCTGGTTAAAGAAGATGGAGGCAGTTGGACTCATATAAAAGGCGAAAACAGTTAATAAAAGCAGTACCAAAACTTCCAGAATAGCAAATAGAAAGGACTATTCCACACATTTAAAGGCTTTTGTTGCGTCGATTGACATCAGTGGCCCGTTGCCAGAAAGATCAGATTTTGCTTAGATATTTAATGATAACCCTCTTATATTAATAGAAGTTGTTTGTTAGGTGTAAATTCAGAATGGTTTAAATTCCCAATTTCTTCAATTACCGATGATAAACAATTGGCCATTTTTGGCAAAGCTTTAATATCTGTCCCATTAAAACAGCTGGTCTAAATTCAGCCGGAATTGCCGTGGGAAGCTGAACTCATGGTTGTGCCGAGTTCTCCAGAGTGGTAGCCAATCTTGGTAGCCGCTCTAAATTCTGGCTAATAAACGACGTTCCTAAATGGAGAACTATCAATGACATCCATATGTTCTTCTAGGGTATATGGAAACGGTTGTTCGATTGAAAGGAAAAGAGACAGTTAAATCCAACATGGTTGACTGAAAATGATTCCTGCTTTTTTTCACTTTCCAGATAACATATTTGTTTAGCATTTTATAATCCATTTCTGCTCCCCCTTTAAGACCAGGCTATTGAATATTGGAGTTTTACGAGTATTATACAACCTTATTGATAGAACTTACCCTGAATTTATAATCGATCGTCACATACATTATCCTAACATCCATGTTTCCAAAGAGAATGAACAACTTAATAAAAAATGTTTTCAACCGTGAAAACATCTTAAATATTATCATACATGTGCACAGATGTATGCCAATTGGCTGGAAGCATGATATGCTATACATACACCGAAAACCATTCATTGAGGTGCAGGACACAGAGAAATAAGGGGCAATAGTATACAAAAATAACAAAAGTATTGTGCCAACAAATGTATCTGGACAATTCCTACAAATGTGACGGTCAGTGCAAAATAAACCAAACAAGCTGATTTAGTACATTATAACTTAGAGGGGTTGTCCACCTACTGAGAACTGATGACCTATCCACCTGATAGGTCCTCAATATGTCATCGGTGCAGGTCCGACACCCGGACCCCACACTGATAAGCCGCTCTGGTGGCCTGCGGGCACCGGATGTTGTGGCACATAATACTATGGACAGAACCTGGAAGCAGTTGGCTCCGTACATAGCATAGTGGCCATGCTGCAGAACTGCAGGTATGCTCCTATTCACTTGAACAGTACTGCAATTCAGCCGCTATTCCGTGGCCGGAGCTAACTGCTTCCGGCTTGTACGTCCGGCGCACAGAGGCACTGGACCAGCTGATCCGTGTGGGGCCCGGGTGTCGGACCCCCGCAGATCATGTACTGATGACCTATCCGGTGGATAGGTCATCAGTTGTCAGAAGCAGGAAAACCCCTTTAAAGTGTGGTCTCATCATGACAAGCCCTTATTATAATAAAGCCGGATTTTTGCAGTGGTTGTCTGCTCTGGCTAATAGAAGGTGATCCCGAGCAGGACATATGGAAACGTTATAAAAGATTAGGGATGCACGGTGGATCGAAACTTCGATACTGTTTCAATACTCTGCATCCCTAAACGGTTCGATACCGCTATTTCCTGTATTTCGATACTTAGCTGCGCAGCCGCACAGCTCAGTATAGTAATACATGAATGTATGGGAGCGCGGCTGCGGCTGTGTAATTCAGCCACAGCCCCGCTCCTGAGTCATGATAAGTTCGCGGGGTCAGGATGAGGTGATGCGGCCAGCGCTGCACTAATGAGCGGCGGCACTGGAGACAGAACATGGCGAGCGCTCTACAAAACACCCCCATGTTCTGTCCCCAGTGCCTGAACTGCCGCTCATTAGTGCAGCGCCGGCATTAAACATTAAAGTTTACAAATAAAGTAAAAACAAAGTATCAATTAAAAAAAAATACACATTCACCTTTTTTACAAAAACATTAAAATAAGTCTCCAGACATAAAATATTCACACATTCAGTAATGGCGCGCACAACAATTTTTTTGCATCATTTATGATGTGTGCGCTGTAAAAAAATAAAATAAACACGGCTTTCATTCACTTATTATTGTGAGGCGCGAGGTGCGATGAATTTAACCTCCACGTGCCTCACATTAATAGTAATTAACCCCATCATGTACCTTACACATTAACCCATTATGACTGAGAAACATGATGGGATTAATTACTATTAATGTGAGGCGCGTTCAAAATTCATCACACGTCGCGCCTCACATCAGAAAACGGAAGAATTTTTTTTTATTACTGTTGGCAAAAGTATCGAAATTGGTATCGAAATCGCAATACTAAATGAAGTATCGGTATCGAAGTCCAAATTTTGGTATCGTGACATCCCTATAAAAGATGGCGTTCATTTTTGCACAATTTATATCTGATCTCTGCCATCTTAGACATTTCTGTCCACAAAGACAGAAAGAGGTGAATATTATTGCACAGAAATAAGAAAAACTCATATATTCAAAAACGTCTACCAAATACGTATTCATTTTAGAAGGCCAATGACATGATGAACATGAACTCACCGTGCTAAGTTTACTGCAACAAATTAAGATCCTGCGCTCGTACAACATACTGGCATAGAGGTGCAGCATGTTATTCACATCTACGGCCACAAAATATTCAGTCAGGTTTCTCTGTAAATAGAGGAGCAAAATAGTGAGGATTAGGCATTAATACAAGCAGATAGAAGTGTGGGAATATAGACCTTTTAATATAAAAACAATTCTACCTGAATCTAATCTATTACTTTACAGTGTTGAAACTTTTGCTGAGTCTACAAGGATACATTAGGTTTTGCCTTATAGAAGGACTTCCCCTTTCTGCTCTAAAATTGCATGAAGTATAAATACCGACCTATTTGCTGTATTGTAAGTGACAAGACAGGGGCTCGGAGAAAAACACCCATGAGATGTGTCACTTGTTGCTAAGCAGTGAACAGGCTAAAAAGTTATTAATAAACGTGTCTGAAAAAAAGACATAATGCTCGATTAAATAGAAACGCCAATTTTTGTCAGGTTCCCTTTAAATATTAACCCCTTCCCGCCGCAGCCCTTTTTCAGATTTTAATTTTCGTTTTTTCCTCCCCACCTTCAGAAAGCCATAACGTCTTTATTTTTCCGTCGATATAGTCCTATGAGGGCTTGATTTTTGCGGGACGGGTTGTAGTTTTTCATAGCACCATTTATTTTACCGTATAATGTACTAGTAAACGGGAAAAAATATATTTGTGGGGTAGAAAATGAAAAAAAACAGCGATTCCTCAATGTTTTTTTGCGCGCTGTTTTTACGGAATTCACTGTGCAATTAACACAACATGTTAACTTTATTCTGTGGGTCAATACGATTACGGCGATACCAAATATATATAGTGTTTTCTATATTTTACTACTTTTACGAGTAAAAACCGAAGTGTAAAAAATAAAATTTATTTTGTGTCGCCAAATTCCGAGAGCCAGAACTTTTTTATTTTTCAGTCGATTAATTGGTTTGAGGGCTTATTTTTTGCGGGATAAGCTGTAATTTTTAATAATACCATTTTGGTTTAGATGCGACGGTTTGATCACTTTTTATTTCATTTTTTGTGGGAGATTAGGTGACCAAAAAATAGAGATTCTGGCGTTTACAAATTATTATTTTTTACGGCGTTCACCGTGCGGGTTAAATAATGATATATTGTAATAGTTCAGACTTTTACGGACGCGGCGATACCAATTATGTTTATTTTTTTTATTTTTTTTACTATGCTCTAGGGGGAAAAAAACAACTTTATTTAACTCATTTTTCATTTTTTTTTTATTAGTCCCCCTAGGGGACTTCAACCAGCGAGTATTGCAGTATATCGTGATTCTGACAGGCAACTATTAGGGCCTAATAGGAGCACAAAGATGGCGGACCCGGGGGTCTTCATTAGGCCCCCAGGCAATAGAAACCATCGCCCCCCCCCCGCGATAGCATTGCGGGGGGGGCGCGATGAGCTGTTAGAGGGGGTCGCCCCCCTCTTTTTAACAATTTAAATGCTGTGGTCGCTATTGACCACAGCATTTAACGAATTAAACGAGCGGGATCGTGCTCGAGCGCGATGCTGCTCGTTACTCTGAAGTGTCGGCTGTAACAATCACCCGCTCCGTGAGCCCGTTCCATACTTCCCCTACCGGACTTTGGCGTATGGATACGTCAACTGTCGGGAAGGGGTAAAAGAGATATTACAGTTTAAGCAAATAAAAAATGACAGTCTTTGTAAAAAAAAATAATAATACAAATATATTTTCTATATCAATTCCTCACCGCTGTTAAAATCCCTGCTTGCAGTCATTAAGTAGAAACCTTCACTATTCATTGTCAATATAAATCTGTCTTGGTCCTGTGATGGACACACAGGTGATTGGCCTGTATCAAGACACCACTCTGATAATTGTACTGTAAGATATGTTCAGATATTGTGGATTTCTTATAGATTCTCAGGGTGGATTCTTTTTAATAAACAGATTTTTATTGATCCAGTATACATCTAATCATTACATACAGCAATGAAACATTGCAAACAAAGCATTGGGATAAGGAGCACATTTTTTTACAGGAAAACAAAAAAGAAACATACAAACAAAACTCCCGATCCAGACACGGCAAATTGACCACATATTCGACTAAGGTAATCATAAGAGTATGTCGGAGTAAGTAGAGTCAGTCCATTGATCCCATAAGGAAGTACGAGCGTAGGACCCTTGAATAGAGGCTAAAGCGCGTTCCATAACACAATTATTACAAATAGACTCCAAACGCATAATCATTATAAGCTAGGTGAAGTTTGGGACACCAACTTCCCCCCATATTTTACCATATAGACTGCTCCATGATTATTAAACCTTACCGAAGAAAAGTAGAGCTCGTAGTCAGAATATATATAAGAATATATCAACTTTATTACACAAAATAACATACATTTAAAAACATGTAAGTATAAGACTCTAGTACTAACAATAATGTAGAGGAAGAGTGATCCAGCGCTGATGTTGGTTTAAAAGGGAAGTGAGAGTCCCATGATTAAGAACGCAGACCGCGTTCGAAACGCGTAGGCTTGGGCATATACCCTGACTACTTGCACTTTGGGACTGCGTCTCCCGTTCCATTTTTACTCAAATTTTTTTTCTAATAAACATGGGACTCTCACTTCCCTTTTAAACCAACATCAGCGCTGGATCACTCTTCCTCTACATTATTGTTTCATACCGCGGGCCGTCGCGGGGATCCGATGGACGCTGTTGGAGACGCAGACCGGTGAGCTGGAGGTTCTCTCCCTGTTTCTAGTACTAACACTGTGGTGATACAGAAATCAGCACGGATATAACTGAGTAAAAAAGTATAGAAACATAGAATGCAAGCTGCTTTTACTACCCACAAAGATTGTATATAATATCTCAACCCCAATGGGTTACAAACAGATGATCCACAATGTCCTCTAAATTCCATATATCCATGGGCTAATACCAGTAGAAAGAGTCACATAGGGAGCAATCAGTATCTATGGTGAGTAATCAAAAAATGCAGTCTTACCCATTCCAGTGAACAGAAGGTGTTTACAGGTCCGTGTTGGATCCGCCACAGAAACCCCAACGCGCGTTTCGCTGTTTTAGTTGCTTTGTTAACATATAAAATCACTTCACTCATACTAGGCACTTTTGTAGATTTCCAGTATTTTGCAATCAATATTTTTGCAGACAGCAATACATGAAAAAGTACGTTTCTGACACCAATCCCACATGCAGTAGGGCTAGAGCAGGGGCGAGCTGAATGTCAACCCCTAAAAGAGATCATAAGAAATCTTCTACTTGCTGCCAAAAGCTGGACAATACTATACACTCCCAGAAAATATAGAGGATGGTACCCTTAGAAGTGAGGCACCTCCAGCACCTATCTGATGATGTTGGATATATTCACGACAAACGACTAGGAGTGTAATACCACCTATACATTATTTTCCTAGACGCTTCCAAATGTGTAGCGCACTTAGAGAGAGAGCAAGCTAGATTGAAAGTGGCTTCCCAATCCTGCGTACTTATAGGGATTCCCAGATCTCTCTCCCAATGCCCCAGACAAGGAAATTCCTCCCGAAGCAAACCCTCACACAATACCTTATACATTTTTGATATCCCTTTGCATGTTTTATCCAGATTAGTGAATGACAATTCAAAAGGCGTTTTAGGGGAATCAATCAGAGGAGGCAATGTACTCAACAAATGACTTATTCTAAGGGATTTATAGAAGTCCCTACGGGGTATGTTGTACTTCAGACATATATCATTAAATGCCATTAGATGAGTTCGCTCAATAATGTCAGAAATACACAATGCCGGACAACAGCCAATTTTGGATATCAATATCAGGTATCAGAAGCGGAAGCAGTCGAAGAGGAAGATCAGAAAATCTCACCGGGATTATAGGGTGAATAACAGTACATTTTTTCCAGACCTGGAGCCCTGCATCAATCGTTAAAAAAGAAGATTTAGATATTTTAGCGCCAATGGACAATAGCCACATGTGCGCTTCTACAGAAGATCCATCAAGTAATTCCTTTTCCATAGAAATCCAATGTTTCATAGGAACTTTAGTCTTCCACATTCTGGCTTCATCCAAAATTGCTGCATAATAATAATGAGCCAAGTTCGGGAGACCCAAACCCCCTTTAACAATTGGCTGGTATAATACCTCCGCAGCTACTCTAGGGCGGGAGTTTTTCAATATATATTTATTAATTATACCTTGGAGTCTTTTAAGATAAGATACCGATAGCAGAATAGGTAAATTTCTAAATAGATATAGTATTTTTGGGAGGATCGTCATCTTAACCGCAGAGATTCTCCCTACCCATGATGCCTCATACTTCATGTACTTGGATAAGTCTGCTTCTATCGCAGATACCAATGGTATATAATTAGATTTATATAAAAGAGAGGTGGGGTAGGTAAGTTGTATTCCTAAGTATGAGAAAGAGGGCTCAACCCAAACAAACAGAAATTTCTTCCGGAGAGAGTCCAAAAGAAGACGAGAAATATTCATACTCAAAACCATAGACTTAGTAACATTAAGCTTATAATACGAAATTGCACTAAAAGCCTCCAATATCTTAGTGACCTCTAATAGAGATGTCTCAGGGTCAGATATAGCAATGAGCACATCATCCGCAAATAACCCAATTTTATGAGATATATCCCCCACCGTTATCCCACTAATAGCAACAGATGACCTAATGGAAGTAGCCAACGGCTCCGTCACCAAGGTAAAGATGAGTGGAGATAAAGGACACCCTTGTCGAGTCCCATTGGTTATGTTAAAAATTTTCGATGTACATCCAGAGGTAAATACCTCAGGGTGGATTCTGAATAAAAATTGGTAAAAAATTTTTACAAAATCCTATTCACAATAGTCAATTTTTCCACTGCAGATTTTCAAATGCAGCGTGCCTATTATGTTGAGGATTTTGTTGTAACACATGCAGATTTTGCTGCAGATTTGCTGTGGATTAGATACAAATTCCTAGAAAAATTCACGGCATCGAAAACATACCTTAAAGGAGTATTCCCAGAACCAACATTTATGACCTACCCACAGGATAGGTGATAAAAATCTGGTCGCTGTTGGCCCCACCTATAAGTAGAACGGGGGTTTCGAGACCCCTGTTCCACCTCGCTGAACCCCCTGCAGTAGGGAGGAGCTTGAGCGGAGTTGCGGTCAAACATGCGCCTTACCGCCCTACTCAATGTCTATTTGGCTGTACTCGTCTATTACCTTCAGTCCCATACACTTTTAATAGAGTGGCACCACGCATGCTTGACCGCCGCTCCAATGAAAATTCCATTCCTCCACAGTGCAAGACCGCAGTGCGGAGAAATGAGTGATCAGTGGGGGTCCCAATGGTGGATAGGTGATATATGTTGATTCTGGGAATACCCCTTTAAAGCCATGTTCACACGTTCAGGATTCTATCAGGATTTACTATGTAACCATGGAGAAACATAAGCTCAGTGTGACCGAAGTAAATCTTCATCATGAACTGATAGTCTTAATGGTATGGTCCTAGTTAGGATCCCTATCCACAATGACAGTAGATATGACGACTCTTTACAATGCAGGAACTGCAGCAGATGTTCGATAATCACGGATGTTATCAATGCTTACAATCACCTTAGATTCCACATATCCATTTCATTGTACTGAAGATAATATATTCCCGTAAGTCAACAGATGTTACTAATATACCCTGAAAAAAAAGTTTTAAAACTTTCTGGTCATATTATAAGTGTACGGGGCAATGACATCAGTTACATGAATTCAGTTCCAGCTTGATAGCTCTAACACAATCCACTTTAAATGGAACGATCATATAATATAAAAATGAGCTACTTGGCAAAGGACAATGTTTTTAATGTAAAAGAGAAAATGTGTTCTACTTTTTGTGAGCAGTTTTAGTGCACTGAAGACTTTATTGTGTCTATTTTAAAAAGCGGAATACATTTCCAATTAAGGAGCGGGTACGTTTTTGTTTTTTTAACTTGTATATACAATGAAAATTACAGATATTGTTAAAATTTATGTGTGTGTGTTTTGAATATCAAAAATATTTCCAGGGTAATAATTTACAGTGTGAGCCTCATTATTGCTTGTAATACACAAATATTCCAAAGGCACTTTGGTATTAAAGGGGTTGTCCATTTCAAAAATTTTTAGATAGACTTTAATGAAATGGGAAGAAAATAAAACTCAACAGCACTGCGTTCAGCGTCATGGCAGGTAACTTGGTCAGACATTGATCAGATGCAGAAGGGGATTAGAAGAAACTTCTGGCACGTTTCAGATCTGACCTAATACTATCTGAAATTAATCTGGTCTGATATTCTGGAGCAAAAAGGGTTACATTAACCATAAAGTCTCTGGGGAAGGGGACCCAAATACCTGCTTCTGGCAGAGCTGCGTAAAGTCTTCTATAAACACCACATTTACTGCGGACTATAAAAGAGCAAGAGCCTGATCTTAAAGAGGTGTTTCACTTGGACGTAGAACGCTTGTTCCAGATAAAGGCCAAATTCTATCCTCTCTCACTTCATAGACCTTAAGAAAACTTCCAGGTGCGATGACGTTTTATGGAAGTATAAAGGAATGTAATTGAGCTTTTTGAAACATATTTGCGATCAGCGGTAAAACTCAGAAAATGGATATGTGTGCACAAATAGCTCTAGATGTAAATTCTTTCATGGGTACATAGACGCAATGAATCGCTACCATGCTAGTGTATGCCGTATCTACTATGACTTACATGGCGCCGTGTGAAGGTAAAGGGATGAGTCACCGCCCTCACACTGGAGATCAGACAAGGCAATCTCAATTAACTGTGCACCCATTCATATTCTTCTATAACCTCGCTAAGGGTTAAGATCCTTTTACAGGGCCCGATATGGGCCTTGAAAACAAGCGCTGATCAACAATACAGCACATCGATCGCCGCTAGTTTTCTCCTTTTACAAGGAGCAATAATCGCTACTGTATGGGGACGAACGATCGTTGCTAGGATTATTCGAGTCCTACATTTGCATCATGTCTGCAGCACATCTAGCTCTTTACACAGCGAGATGGTTTTTTTTTCCCGACTAGCGACCATATTGGCCATATAAGAGTTGATCATCTGATAAATGAGCATTTGCAGATCATTGGCCCGAGTAAAAGGGCCTTTAGACCTAAATCTAAGCTCCGAGTGCTCTAAAGATATATTAAGACTTAACCAAATTATGTCAAAAAACATAATGGTGTTCAAGGGTGAAGGTTCAATTTTAGAGATGGACTGGTGTGTACATGAAGCATCACAATCTCTTCATGCCGTAAATAGGATCATAATGAAAATTCACTGAACTCAATCAGTGCTCAGCCACTCAATCAAAGGCCAGTCAGGAATATTTACTGAGTGTTCAGGTTCCTTCCTTTAGAGCATCAGTGCGAGTCCCAGTTTACAGACTGTCCATATAATAACATGTAGTTATTCCAATGCAAATTTGCCACTAATAGACACCAGGCAATAAACCGGCCACAGTGCCACCTATAAGTTTCTTTATCCCTAATTTGGCCTATGTGCTCCTGCTACTGTTAGTGTTGTGGCGCATACCCAGCTTTGCTTGATTATGGTTACCAACCCTTGGCTTATTCACCTATGTTTATATTTGCTCCCCACTACCCCATCTTATCACAAATCCTAGCAAGAGGATACCCAAAAAAGTGGTTACACAGGGCCTATGCCAGGGCCAGGGCATCTGACAGACACGATTTACTTTCAAATAGGGGAACCACATCTGTTGTGCCCAGATCATCCAGTGCCATACGCTGTATAGGCACCTTTGACGCATCTTCTCCCCAAGTTATGAATATTCTGCAAAAATATTGGTCCATACTTACTGCTGACCCCGATCTGAAGGATGCCATTTTGGCAAATCCAAGTGTCACCTACCGTAGGGGGAAAAATGTGCGGGAATTCCTGGTACATAGCCACTGTTCCACACGATCTAACATTCCATCCACTTAGCTTAAATCATCTGTAAAGGGATTTCACCCCTGCGGAAGATGTTCCTTCTGCCCCTTTATGCCAACAGTTAAGAAGTTCACCAATCCAACTGATGGCAGATCGTACGAGATAAAACAGTTTATGAACTGCCAAAGCAGTGGGATTGTTTATATTGTGAGATGCCCCTGTCCTAAGTTGTATGTTGGTAAGACTGTTCAGGAACTGAGGAGGAGAATTTCCAAACACCTCAGTACCATCAACCATAATGAAGACACTACTTTATCAAGACATACTCATAATTTCCATGGGGCCAACCCTCGCTTGCTTCAGTTCTGGGGTGTCACTCAAATTAAGCTGGGCCCTAGGGCTGGCAATTTAGATCTTAGACTCCTGCAAGAGGAGGCACGGTGGATTCACCGCTTGAACACCATGACCCCCTTGGGTCTTAATGAGGGATTTACCTTTACTGCATTTCTTTGATCCCAATTTGTATTTCATTACTGTTGTGTACTCTATGTCCATCTTTATGATGGTCAGAACAGGCTATTTTGTGGATTAACTTTGAACCTGCTCCATATACCATTTAAAATATTTATTTATAATTTAAAATTCAAAAATGTAACATATACACCACTATTGACGTGGTAATCTTTCTCTACACTACAAACTATCTTTATGATTATGACCACACAGGTATGGCGGCTGCCTGTCTCTCTCTCTCTATATATATACACCGACTTTCAATCAAGCTGAACGACTGGCCATCTTGGTTTGAAACTTTATATATTAGCTCTACCACCACTGGTGCCTCTGTGTAGGATGAATACAAGCATGCTGCCTGGTTGAGTGCCTCATTTGCATACTGATATGGACGATATGTACCCCTCCCAGATGGGCTTTTTTGTTGCGTGTTTTCTATAAATTACACTAACATTCTCTAATACCTACCCTGGCACTTTGCAGGAACTGAATGTTTCTGTACTAAGTCTTAATTTTCATCTATGTGCCTGCGCTGATTCCTGGATTTCCGTCACCCACGTTAACCAGCACAAGTCTCTTCGCTACGCATCTGCGCATGCGTCATCATCCTTCGCTGGCTTTCATAGATCCAGCGACTATGCGCGGACATTCTACACTATGTCCTCATTTATCACATGTGCGCATGCGCCCACCTCCATCTTTCAGTGGCTTACTTTACCTCTCTTGTGATTTGCCAATCAGTTTGTTTGCTGGCCAGCCGACACTCGCTTGTTTTGACTGGCCGTCTGTTCTGGCGCACCCCCTATGGGCGTCATTGGAAATGTCCATAATAGGAAGAGCTTTTTCGCCGCGCCGCCATTAGCCCCGTGTACCCCTGAGGACGCTACTTAGTAGCGAAACATGTCGGGGGGGGGCTTCTTTTATTTTAGTTCCTGCGCTGTGACGGACCAACTGTTAGACAACTTAGACAATTTAATCAATTAACTGTCAGATATAGCGACCCTATGCCGGTTGTTATCATACTACTGCACTTGCATCAGTCTTCTGCTCCTATGTCCGGTCTTTAGCAGTGATCATTTTAAAATACTTATGTGTGGTCTGTCTTTCTTGCTATACGTAGCACAATAAAGAATTTACTTTATCTTTTAGGGTAGTTGGGAAATAGGGTTTTCTTGCCTGTTGGCGTTTTGTTGCTAGTTGTATATTGTGCCCGCCAACTACCTAGGGTCCTCATTATCTTTTTGCCACTACCCCATCTGTCACAGTCTGACTCTTGTTGCCAACTTCTGGACTACCTGACCACGCTCCGGTTCATATCTGTTGTATACCTTCCTGGTACGTTATTGAGACTTTTTAGTTGTCCATAGCAAACACATCTCCAATTTCTCCCATATCATTCTGATTCCCCAGCGGTTACACATTAACCAGGCATTTAAAGGTTTTTGTTTCTTTATACATAGAACATTTTCATGTATCCACAAAATAGGTGATCAATGTTAAATCGCTCAGGTGCCCCTCACCGATCACTTGGTTTCCCAAAAGGGTTTTCGCACAGTAAATGTGTTACCCGACTGCCGGAACTTTCATCGATTCTCAAAATGAAGGGGCGGCAGCGCTAGTTAATCGCTGCAGCTGTTTCCCATCTATCCGCTGTGCAGGGAATTACAACACAGCGACATTCAGTTAAATAGAGTTGTGATGCAGTTCGTTGCACAACGGGTGGATGGGAGCGCTGTTGTGCAGGAAAAAAAGCAAAGATGCTTGTGCCCATTCATTCAGGTTATTTCCAGGGGGTGCCAGAAGTCAGACCCCCACCGATGATGAAGTGATAACTTTTTATAAACTGTGTAACACTACAGATGTTTTAAGAGTAACTACATTTTCAGCAATCTTTTGATATGTCATAGAGACATCTCAAAAGTTTAGATCGGTGGGGGTCCGGGTGCGGAGTACCCCCACCATTGCTGAAAAGAATGAGAAGAAGCGCTCCTTGTCAAGCTCAAATGGCTCACATAAACCTTCTATTAGAAGCCATCTAAAGAATGACGAGAAGCGCCGATCACAGCCGAAGGAGCGAAGCGCCCAGTTGAGCACTTCTGCACCTTCTTTTCAGCAATGATGGTGGGCTCAGCACCCGGACCCCCACCAATACAAACTATGGATATGTCTCTATGACATATCAAAAGTTTGCTGAAAATGTAGTTACTATTTAAGAAAACAAAAAAACAAAATAGACACTCATGTATTACAAACTTTTACAATATTCTCAACCATCCAGGGTTAAGCCAACGATGCTGCGTGTCGTCACAACAAACAGACCTTTGTATTTTGCATTTTACATTATTATTGCATATTTGTACCAGTAAACGTTTCCATTTTCCAGCAATAAAAGTAATAACCCAACAGTTCTCCTTGTAAAAGCCAGGGCTGGAAAAAACAGACACAATAGGATTTCTACGATCCTTTATTCATGGCTCTGCAACACAGTACAACATTATGGTTTATATGGTGTGTGGACTTGGCTGTTTATATTGCCTGGAGACCACTGTATTCTGTGTATCTGACAGTCCTTGGCATAACATTATGTGGAGTATATACTGTGCTTGTTTAAGGGTGAATCCTGCGCTTACATATAGCTTTTCACTTAATGCAACAGGTCTACAAATCCAGACCCTAAACCCGGCCAATCAACACACGTGCGGTTATATAACAGGGGCTTTGCAGATAATATTTATGGATTAGTCAGCTTTATGACTGCATAAAAATACAGATCCATTTTCACTCTATTCTTATTGCCTTAACCAGGGGCGGACATACCGCATGTGCAGCCGGTGCAGCTGCACAAGGGCCCCGCGTGGGAAGGGGGCCCGTTCAGTGGCGTAACTACCAAAGTAGCAGCCGTAGCAGCTGCTACGGGGCCCGCGGCATGGGGGGGCCCGTGTCGCCCTGACAGGCACATTACATTTTATGTACCAGGCCTGGCGGCACGGGCCCCCTCATGCCTAGTAGCATCACAACACTAGGCATGAGGGGAGGGAGGGGGCGGGGGCCCGGTGATAGCCGCCACACTGCACTACCAATCGGGAGGGAGGGGGCGGGTGCCCGGGCCCGGTGATAGCCGCTACACTGCACTGCCAATCTGGCACAGATGAATAGGACAGGACGGCGATGCTGGTGGTAGGAGGAGCGCTCAGGCAGGGGAGAGGACAGGGGGCGGTGCGACGTAAGACTTCGGGCGGCTGGACAGTACAGTCAGGACTGCCGGAGAACTCATAGGATGAGCGGAGGACAGACACAGGACGAGTGGAGGACGTGCAGACTGCAGAGGACAGGTAGATGAAGTTAAAAAGTTCATGTCAGAAGGGAGAAGTTTTTATGTAGAAAAATCTGCCTCATAATTCCTTCCGGAATTTTGAGGCATATTTTGACCTGCCGGTAGAACACTTCCCGCGTTTTTCATTGCGTTTTTTTGTGGCGTTTTTCGGCCATCGGGCCGTGGGCAGGGAAACGCAGCAAAAAACGCATTTTCTGCCTGCCATTGTTGTCAATGGGAAGTCAGAGACAGAAACGCCCGAAGAAAGGGCATTGCGCTTCTTTTTCCCGCATGCGGTTTTTACTGCTCGCAGGAAAAATTTCATGGATTTCAATGGGAGGCACTTTCTGACGTTTTTCGCGAAAAAAACCTCAGTGTGAACTCCCCCTAACACAGGGGCGTAACTACTGCTATAGCAGCCGTAGCGGCTGCTACGGGGCCGCGGCATGAGGGGGCCCGCGTCACCTGCCGGCACGGGCCCCCACCTTGGCCGGAATCTCCGCTAGCTGCCGCTATGGCTGCTACAGCGCGATGCCACGGAACACTACGGCAGAGCAGGGAGTATCTCCCCGCTCTGCCATTAAACATAAGACATGTATCCCCTATCCACAGGATAGGGGATACGTGTGTGATCGCTGGCATTGATAGGGAGAACGGGGGACCGAAAGTCCCCTGAAGTTCTCCATCACAAACCTCGGACTTCCGGGGTCTGTGTCGGCAGCTCCGTAGAAATGAATGGAGCGCCGGTCACACTTGAGCTGCGCAGACACCGGAAGTCAGAGGTGAGTGATGGAGAACTTCGGGGGACTTTCGGTCCCCCGCTCTCCCTATCAATGCCAGCGATCACACATGTATCCCCTATCCTGTGGATAGGGGATACATGTCTTTTGTCTTTTCACACTGTAGGTCGCATTTTTTTGAGTGATTGGGGGTGTATGGCGTTCCCTACAGGGGGGGGGCTGTATAGCGTTCCCTACAGGGGGGGGCTGTAAGGCGTTCCCTACAGGGGGGGCTGTATAGCGTTCCCTACAGGGGGGGCTGTATAGCGTTCCCTACAGGGGGGTCTGTATGGCGTTCCCTAAAGGGGGGTCTGTATGGCGTTCCCTACAGGGGGGGGCTGTATGACTTTCCCTACAGACCCCCCCTGTAGGGAACGCCATACAGAACCCCTGTAGATAACGCCATACAGACCCCACTGTAGATAACGCCATAAAGTCCCCCCTGTAGATAACACCATACAGCCCCCTGTAGATAACGCCATACAGCCCCCCTGTAGATAACGCCATACAGCCCCCTCTGTAGATAGCGCCATACAGTCCCCCCTGTAGATAGCGCCATACAGTCCCCCCTGTAGATAGCGCCATACAGTCCCCCCTGTAGATAGCGCCATACAGTCCCCCCTGTAGATAGCGCCATACAGTCCCCCCTGTAGATAGCGCCATACAGACCCCCCTGTAGATAGCGCCATACAGACCCCTCTGTAGATAGCGCCATACAGTCCCCCCTGTAGATAACGCCATACAGCCCCCTCTGTTGATAGCGCCATACAGTCCCCCCTGTAGATAACGCCATACAGCCCCCTCTGTAGATATCTTGAGATTCAGTCCTGCTTGATAGGTAACAGTGCAGTAAGCTAAGCATGATAAGATCATCTAAATTATTGCATCTCAGTTGCATGAGTGCTTTGTGTTATATTCAATGATTCAATTTAACCTAAGTCTCTAAATGTGGGCAAAGAAAATAAAAAAACTATACTCACCTCCTCCCTCGCCTCCGTTCACCCGCCGCAGCCCCCATCCTCCTGTCTCGGTCTGTGTTACAAGTGTACAAGGCTGCACTGGTGACGCGCTGCCGATGGCACGTGACCGCTGCTGCCAATAACTCCTCATTGGTGTGCTGCTGAGGACAGTAGTTCCACAGCAAATCGCTGTTGAGGGCATTGATTGGCTGCAGCGGTCATGTGCCATCGACCGCGCGTCACCACAGCAGCTTTGTAAACACAGAAAGGGATAGGGGCTGCGGAGGGGGAACGGAGGCGCCGGAGGAGGTGAGTATAGGTTTTTCATTTTCTTTGCCCACATTTAGGGACTTAGTTTAGATAAGAATTTAACCCGGAAAAAAATGTGTTACTTGTGTTCTAAACTGGTAATAAAATGTACAATATAAATCTTCCTTCATAATTTTTATTAGTAAGGTTTATTTTTATATGCATATATATGTTTAGGTAACTTTGTCGGTATTGGGGGGGGGGCGGGGGGCGGGGGGGCCCTGGCACATTATCTGCACAGGGGCCTTTTGCAGTCTGTGTCCGCCACTGGCCTTAACACCTCATCTTAAAGGGCAATTATAGCACTTAGAATTATATCCGTTAAGGTTCTCCATGCAATACGGCAGTGGGACATCAATGACCAGACATGAGTGTTGTTCCTATAGCATGAGGTTCACCATGATGTTCTAAATGGCACAAAATTGGAATCCCTAATAATTCATACAATGAATAAAACAGCATTAATAGGAATAAACCACCTGGCTATATTGTATCAGTATACACTTGACACAAAGCAAATAAAATAGGACTCCTAGTCAATATCACCCAAGAGGGAACAATTTCGTATTGCAATTTTCTCACCCTCGGGCAAGTGAGTGTCTGACATTCAGCTTACCTGGAGTGTTTGACTTTCTCCTTGTGGGGGTTTTACACCGGGCAATTATCGGGCAAACGATAAACAGGGCAGCGATCAGCACAGGAACGGGCAAACGCTGGTTAATCTGCTGATCGGATCGTTTTTAAAAAAAACTGAAATATTATTGTTAGGACATCTCCCTGTGTAAACAGGGAGATCCGCTGCCAACATAATAATAAT
Source organism: Rhinoderma darwinii (assembly GCF_050947455.1). Lineage (NCBI taxonomy): Eukaryota > Metazoa > Chordata > Amphibia > Anura > Rhinodermatidae > Rhinoderma > Rhinoderma darwinii. Next base: position 24,903,204 of record NC_134694.1, on the reverse strand, counting down.
GTATAGGGAGGAGCGATCGGAGTAACGACCGCTCGTCCCTATGCATAGCTACTTGTGGCAGTAGCAAACAGGCGCCGATCAACGATGTCTCATTGATCGGTGCTCATTGCACTGGACAAAATTAGCCGGCATAATAGGGCCTTAAGACAGAGGACTTCCAATTGTATTTCAGTGCTTGACAACTATGTGCAATTCTGGGCAGATGCTTCAGTTCGTAGTTACTGCCAGTTTGGTGATCAAAATGCTCAAAAGAAATTGTTCTCGCTTGGGTGAACTTGGCTTTGGATATAGTGTACAAGGCTCTGTTCACACTACCGTCTTGGCTTCAGTTGTTAACGAAGCCATGACTGGTATTATAAATCAGTTTACAAACAGATTCTGATGGATCCCAATTACAGGGTCCATCAGAGTTCTGGTGTTTTTTAATGCAAGAATAGTGCTTCAGACTACGAATATTCCTCTAGTAAAGAACACTGGAAACCCTGACGGAGCAAGAAAAAACAAAAAGAAAAACAAAAAAAAAAATACACCAGTGGGGAAAGAGCCTTCTCATCTGTATACAATGTACATAAAATACAACCAGGAGCTAATGATTACTTTAAGGCGGCCTAAAACAGACATAGGTTTAGTATTCCGACCATGATTTAGTGACGCAACTGTTTTGAACTATGGAAATTGTGCACCAGTCAAAACGTTTATCAGACTTGCTCAAAAATATTTCTTGTAAATATTTTTTTTTTTTTTAAAAATAGCAAAATACACTACATGGACAAATGTATTGGGACACACCTCTTGATCATTGAATTCAGATGCTTCATTCTGTCCCATTGCCAGAGGTGTATAAAATCAAGCACCTCGCCATGCAGTCAACCTTTATAAACATTTGTAAAATAATGGGTCATTCTAAAGAGCTCACTGAATTCCAACGTGGTCCTGTAATACGATGCCACCGTTGCACCGGGAACTACATGGCATGGGTTTTTATGGCTGAGCAGCTACGTGCAAGCCTTACTTCACCAAAGCACAATGCCAAGCGTCGGATAGAGTGGTGTAAAGCTCGCCGCTACTGAACTCTGGAGCAGTGGGAACCTGTTCTGTGGAGTGATGAATCTCCCTTCTCTATCTGGCAGTCTGATGGATAAGCCTGGGTTTGGTAAATGCCAGGAAAACATTACCTGCCTTACTACATTGTGCCAACTGTAAGGTTTGGTGGAGGAGGGGTTGTTTTTCAGGGGTTGGCCGAGGCTCCTTAGTCTTAAGCCCCCTAATACAGTTTGGACAAATTTATGCTTCCACCTTTATGGGAACAGTTTGGGGTTCGGCCCTTTTCTGTTTCAGCATCACTGTCCCCCAGTCCACAAAGCAAGGTCCATAAAGACATGGTTGAGTGAGTTTGGTGTGAAAGAACTTGACTGGCCCGCCCCAAGCCCTGATCTCAACGCCATCCAACACCTTTAGGATTAACTAGAACGGAAATGACGAGCCAGGCCGTCTCCTCCAACATCAGTGTCTGACCTCATAAATGCTCTACTGAATGATCCACAGATATGCTCCAAAATCTTGTAGAAAGTCTTCCCAGAAGAGTAGAAACTGTTTTATCTGCAAACCAACTAGATATTAATGCCTATGGATTTAGAATAGGATGTCATAAAAGCTCCTGTAGGTGTAATGCATAGATGCCCCAATACTTTTGTACATATAGTGCATCTTTGCATCTGTTGGGGGTTATGAAATTAATGACTTGAAGAATCAATAATGAATCAGTCATTAGGTTTGGGTGACCGGCAGGAATCAGAATTTCCATCACAACCTTTTTATAGTCATGGATTACCACGGGCAAAACCACATTACGATATAGATCTTTTCATCTTTTCTTCTGTTTTAGCTATGAACCAGATAACCGCCTCCATTTGTGCTACATGTCCGATATCAAAGGACATGGCGGAGTCATTTATTTTACTATGCCCGTTCCACCTCATCTATGGTATAGACATTTACTGTAATATTTGAAACCTATCGCGTCGGTCAATACAATGGGAAATCTTTACAGCCATGCCAGCGAATTGTTTTACAATTAGCATGGCAAACAAAACTCTGCCACAAAGCATCATAATTACAATGTGAGTACATCTTGCAGCAGTTTGATTCTTACATGGAGAACCATTACTCGTGAGAAATAACACACACTTACAACACTGCTGAAAACACTTAAACCTCCTTAAAATGTAGTAATTATTTAAACGCTTTGATTTTATGCTGCACACCGCAGGTCAACTGCTGCAAACCCATTAATATTTATGACAGGGTATCGCCTGTATTTATCTACATTAAGACGCCTACATGAATGCTAATGTGTATGTGAGAAGGACAAAAACAAATTGAAACTCCTCTACTTTCTTATACATACTGATAGAAATAGGCACAATATATTTAACTATATTTTTGTAAAATGACTCGGAGAGAAATGATAGGGAAAAACTCCACGGGGGAATTTGCTAGTGCGAAGTTAAGAAAGAAAAGCGTTAAAATGCGCTTGTGTCGTAGACATAATGCATTACCGTGAATTACACAATCTATGCATTATCTAGAATTATACAAACACATTAAGACTTTCTACATAATAGTGCAGATAGCAACAATGCTAACAGACACAGACGCGATAAAGGCCGACACTGAGGCTTCATACAGCAAATGTATTCACATTCCTGCACCTCAAAAGAGGAAAAACTGTCCACAAATTCTGCTAAAAAGGTCCAAATCTAAAGACACAGGTCCACGTCTGTCAATGTATTTGCACCTTTTTTTGGGCACATATTACTCCAAAATAGTGTCTAATCTGCGGTGTGACATATGTATTAACCATTTGCACCAGAATCTAGTGCCTTCTGCGCCCTTCGCATCAGTTTGTAAAAGTGGAGTGAAAAGTGGGCTTGGCTTAAAGGGGTTTTCCAGGTTCTGACAACTGACATCAGTACATGATCTGCGGGGGCCCGACACCCGGACCCCGCACAGATCAGCTGGTCCGGTGCCTCTGTGAACCGGACGTACAAGCCGGAAGCAGTTAGCTCCAGCCATGGAATAGCGGCCGAGCTGCAGTACTGTTCAAGTGAATAGGAGAAGACCTGCAGTTCTGCAGCACGGAGGCTATGCTATGTACGGAGTCAACTGCTTCCGGGCTCCGTACATACTATTATGTGCCACAACATCCGATGCCCGCAGGCCACCAGAGCGGCTTATCGGTGTGGGGCCCGGTGTCTGACCCGCACCGATGACATGTTGATGACCTATCCGGTTGATAGGTCATCAGTTGTCAGAAGGTGGACAACCCCTTTAATGCTTGGCCAAAATTTAGACACATTTAAGAAATGCAACTTTTTAAAAAAATACAAAGTTGCAAAAAAAGTTATAAATGAGAAGAAAAATGTTACATCTCTACTCTGCACAGACACACGTCCAGCTTTAACTTAATCATTGGATAAAATGACGCCACTTTTGATAAATGTGGGCGACAGCCCAAAATTACTGGGACAACTTTAAAAGCTCTTCACAAGGTTATTAGATAACTACCAATGCCTTAAAGGGGTTATCTTAGTTGATCGCCAAAGGTCCGGCTCACGGTACCCAGGGCAAACAGCTTTTGGTGGGTAAGCCTTTTCTGGCCAGACAATGTAGTGTTACATTGCAGCCATTTGAGTCCTTCAGAATGTGAGAATCTAACATATTGGCTCTCCGTTCCTACTTATTGAGGGGGTCCTGAACCCGGGGAGTATAATCTCCATATGCCCTAATAGGTCACATGTACAGGGATTGGCTTCATGAGACAACCCCTTTATTCCTCCTGGAAGGGTAAGAACAAATTGACAACTGGGTGTACAATTTCCCCTGTCAATAGGGGCGTGTCCCCACACACTCTGACACTGTCCAATCAGAGTTGACAGTACCAGACTGTGTAGAGATGAATCCTATTGACAAGGGGAATAGTAAAATCCTATTGTCAATGTATTATTTAGGAGAAGGCAGAAAAATTGTGCAGCGTTCTGGTCACGGCGCCTGGCAGGTAAATATTCAAAACGATGTATTTTTCATTTGGCATTATTTATTGTAATGCAGGACTACGAGTTTCAGGACAGGACAGGATGAACCTGATGAAGGGACCTGTCCGATCCTGAAACACATAGTCCTGCATTACAATAAATAATACGAAATCAAAAAGACCACGTTTTGAATACTTACCTGCCAGGTAACAATTTTTCTGCCTTCTCCTGAATGACTCATCTTCCCCGGAACAAAGGATCCAATCCACCTGAGGGATAGCAGTGGGTGACAGCCGGCATCCAGAAAAACATTTAGACTCACGTCAAGCAGTAGCGTTGTGCCTATACCCGCACAAACTTACCAGGTGAGTCTAACCAGCCAATGATTTTTTACAACTTAAAGGATAACGAATTGTTTGACAAACTTCTGACATGTCATAGTGACATGTCAGAAGTTTTGATTGGTGGGGGTCCGAGAACGGAGACCCCCACCAATTTTTAAAAAGAAGCGGCAGAACCGAACGTGTGAGCGCTCAGCCGCTTCGTGTCTGTTCGGCTTTTTCCAGAAATCAACGTATCGGAGTACGGGTTCAATAGAAAGTCTATGATACTCTGATACATCGACTTTCCGGAAAAAGCCGAACAGATACGAAGTGGCTGAACGCTCACACGAGAGCTTCTGCCGCTTAGTTTTAGCGATTGGTGGGTGTCTCAGTGCTCGGACCCCCACCAATCAAAACTTCTGACATGTCACTATGACATGTCAGAAGTTTGTCAAACGTTTAGTTACCCTTTAAGTGTTGTACAAACAATATTACCTTAGAGGAGTGCCGCTTCCTCTTCTACCATCTTTTTTTCTCCCCGTCTATTGTCAACGTAGTCATACATTTCCGGGACGATTAACAGAGTAACAGACAAACACAGAGCTCTAAGAAAAGATGCTCAAGAATCATAATGGGAAATAAAGATATTTACTAAAACAGGCATGTCAGGAGAGCTAGTGGAGCACTTTTGTTGTGTAGCGATTTGCTGCACATCTTAACTTTGCGCAATATCTGCATATACCAGGCGAATGATTCTGAGGATGGTCTGAACCGTAATATTTACGGTGTCTGATGAGACGTGTTACATAGTTACACAGCTAGCATGATTGAAAAAAGACACATGTCCATCAGGTTCAACCAAGGGATGGGAAAGGGAAAGGGAAAAATTTCTACACATAGGAGCTAATATTTTTTTGTTCTAGGAAATGATCTAACCCTTTTTTGAAGCCATCTACTGTCCCTGCTGTGACGGCTCCTGCGGTGACTATTCCATAGATTCACAGTAAAGAAGGCTTGTCGCCTCTGCAGGTTGAACCTTTTTTTCTCCAGACGGAGGGAACGCCCCCTTGTTTTTTGAGGGGGTTTTACATGGAACAGGATTTCACTATATTTCTTGTATGGGCCATTCATATATTTATATAAGTTAATCATGTCCCCTTTAGTCGTCTTTTTTCAAGGCTAAATAGGTTTAATTCTTTTAATCTTTCCTCATAACTTAGATCCCCCATGCCCCTAATTAGCTTCGTTGCTCTTCTTTGTATTTTTTCCAACTCTAGGGCATCCTTTCTATGAACTGGAGCCCAGAACTGGACTGCATATTCTAGATGAGGCCTCACTAATGCTTTGTAAAGTAGTAATATTACATCCCTGTCCTGCGAGTCCATGCCTCTTAATACACGACAATATCTTGCTGGCCTTTGAAGCAGCTGATTGACATTGCATGCTGTTATTTAGTTTATGATTTACAAGTACACCCAGATCCTTCCCAACAAGTGACTGCCCCAGTGTAGCTCCCCCTAGGACTTATGATGCCTGCAGGTTGTTGGTACCCAAATGTATAACTTTACATTTATCCACATTAAACTTCATTTGCCAAGTGGATGCCCAAACACTTAGTGTATTCAAATCAGCAATTTACGAACATCTTCCATAGACTGAACTATATTACAGAGCTTGGTGTCATCTGCAAAAATAGAAATAGTGCCATTAATCCCATCCTCTATATCATTAATAAATAAGTTGAATTTGTTGCAATTAGAATAACATTTATTCTAATTCCAACATCTGGTGTGTGCGGAAGTTCTGCAATTTAAATGTCAGGAGAGCGGACAGGCCCTATTTAGGACTATCTTGTCCCTATGATAGAGGGGGGCTGTATAGGGTGTGTTGTAACCTCTGTACCTCCTCTGCTACACAGGCAACTTAACACATCCTGACTGCTGGTGATGGGTTAACCCAAATACATTTATAACTCTGGGCTTGTCTAGCACATCTGAACATTAGCAAGAAAATAAAATGAAACAGAATATGTTTTAGATCAAATGACTGGCTTCATACCAAGCTCAATGAGAGCACACACTCCACTGACATTTCTATGAAAGACTATGCTTCAAACCTTAAAGGAGAAACACAGGAAAAATTATCTTCTAATGTCATAGACACATGGTGTGGTCTGTGATCTCAGACCACTACCGACTTCAAGGATAAAAGGGCTCTATAGAATGCTCAAACCATTTTAACACTGCTCAGAGATTTCTGGAAATCTGAAACAACATTATAACCGAAGGGTCATTGATTTTAACCCCTTCCCGATGTATATTTGGCAGAGACCAGGTGGGAAATTTTAAGTGGGGTCACGGACTGCGAGGTTTCATTAGTTGTGCGTGTCGGCAGTATGTTAAAGCTGGAACCTTGCTGCAACAAGAGGGATCCCGCTCCTTTAGCCCCTTATATGCCGCGGTCAATAGCGACCGCAGCATCTAGGCCATTAGAAAGAGGAAGACTTAACAGGAGTGTGTAAATATCACCATGTACAGCAGTACATTAGTATTGCAATATATCATGCAAACGATACAACTCTCGGACTAATAAAGGAAGTAAAATACATTAAAATAAAAGGTTTTTTACATATACAAAAAAAAAAGTTAAAGGTTCAAACCCCTTTTTCCATATACCCCAAAAGCTTTGTAAAAAATTTTTTGCAAAACATACTGTTATCGCCGCGTCCGTAAAAGTTCTATCCATTACAATATAACATTATTTAACCCGCATGGTGCACGCAGTAAAAAAAAATAATTAAAAATTAAAATGCCAGTATCGCTGTTTATTAGTTACCTCATTTCCCACAAATAATTAAATAAAAAGTGATCAAAAAGTTGTATGTACCCCATAAAGAGCTCACATCGCTCAATCAAGTGAAAAATAAAAAATAAATTAACAATTCGTTTTTTTTCTTGGAAAAGAAGCGAAACATAAAAAAAAGATATAAATTTGGTATCGCCGTCATTGCATTGACCCGCTGTCGAAAAAACCCCCAAAATCAATGGAGGAATCCGTTTTTTTTTCCCAATCCTCCTCAAAATAATTTTTTTTCGTTCCCCGGTATATTATATGGTACAATAAATGAAGCCATGAAAAATTACATCTCCAAATATCAAGCCCTCAAACGGATTTATCAATGGAAAAAGAAAAAATTATGGTTTTTGACAAGTTGGGCGGAAAAAGCGAAAATGAATAAAACAATAAATGGCTGTGGAAGGGGTAGGGGTTAAAGGCCTAAGCCTAAGATAGCAGTGGGCTGAAAAAGTTATCTAAACCATTCCCCCCATAAACATGAATGCTTAAGGAGGACAAGCTGCTGCAGTACACCACTAGCAGCACTCTTCCAGGGGAACAAAGGATCAGACATGCTGAAACCCTTCAGTTGGGCTGCCCCCATATACATTACATCCATCTGTATACTCTGCTTTAAAGATTATTTACACTAGACAATTACGGTCATGATTTCTGTTCAAGAAATAATTGTCCAGTGTGAAAGAAAGAGAAGATCAAGAATAAAGGATAAAATTATCGTTAATCTTCATGTGAGAGCCCTCGACAGGCAAGAACGACGCTCCTCGTCCAACGAGGAGAAGTTTCCTCTTCGCTGTCAACGAATATCGTCCTAATGGAAATGGCCATCAGATCCTTGGCAACTACATTTCAGACCGCTGAGCGGTGGTTTACGGTTAAAGGGACCTCCCCCACTAAACTCAGAAATGTCAAAAATCATTTTAAAAGTATCGGAGGTGGGTCAATGAATTGCCAATTCTTTTATCCAGGTGATCATGAAGATGTCCATCCATATCATGTGTAGCATTCAGAGAAATTAAAATGCGTACAGTACATCCAAACAGATGTATATGTATATATGTGGTGTAAATCTTTCTATCTTAAGAGACCGAAATATATTTCTGGCATTCTAGTTTTGCTAGACTAGTATGGTCAGACGGTGATGTGTCTCTTCAGCTCAAGGCGTCAGAACCTATCTTGCTTATGAAGATAAACGAGTGACTTTGTCCCACTGCTGACCTTTAGGATATTGCAACTGTACAATGAGACAAATACTGAGAATATACAAAGTAAGGTGACTAGAGATGGCGGACACTGCGTCGGTAGACACATTGCTGGGTACTCACATTCTCAGGGATACTGGGCAGCTCTCGAGAATCAGGCACTGTGAAGTAGGAATGCTGGAAGGGAAAAATGAGAAAATGTTTGGTTAAAAAGAAAAAAAAAAACAGGAAAAAAAAAAAACGTGAGTGAGCCAAGTGAAGGGAGAACTCTGACCACAAACACTGTTCAAAGAAATCACCAACATGAAAGAAAGATGGAAATTTTACTTTACCACACTTCATAATAAAAAGAGCGTGCACTGGGATCTGAAACCAAATGCATCTGCCAGATGGATGGTGATGGCTGCACGGCAATCAGTTCCATACTGTGACATATCAGTGGCTTCACTTATCACCGGAATCACAATTTACGACTGGTGACAAGCTCATTGCATTTCTCTATAAATTCCTAATAAAATCTTAGTGTAAACCCAGAAGTATTCCAAGGGCCCTGTGTGTTTTTACAGCACCTAGGTGCTAAACACAGCAGATCAATGAGGTGCTTACCCGTGCTTTACTTTGTTTGCCATTGGCTTTCAGCTGATGTCACGGGGTCTTGATAATGGGAGACCCCCTGATCAATTACTTGGAACTAGGCAATATCAGAGTATTCAAAATGAAGCATAGCACCGCACCCATGGAAATCAATAGCCAATTATTGTTTTATAGTGGATCAATACAGTCCCGCAAAGCCCACCCTACACGATCAGCTCAATATGCTCATTTAACAAGGACTTGTATATAGTAGTGAAACTTTTAGATATTAAAATAAAGAACTGCATTAGGAGCAATTCCCTAATGTAATGTTAATATTAGATCAGTTGAAAGGGAACTCTGACCAAAGGCATTAATGCGTATTATGCACCATAAATGTCTGATTGGTGGCAGTCCCACATCTGGGAGTCCCACCTATCGGGAGAATGAGGATACTGTGACCCCCCATTTGGCAATCCAATATGGGCACAAGCTGAAAAGGGAGTGAGGAAAAGTAGACCAGGCCGAGCATGCGCTTATTGTAGTTCCAAGAACAGGTCCCTTTCACGGTATCGAATTAGGTGGCACCCTCACTTATTAAACAGTAGGGCTGTATCTTACCCATAAATGTCTATGGTTGGAATAACGCTTTATTGTGGTTATCAGAGTTCCTAAAAATTGCTTTCCTAATGGCTGAAAATGACATGAATTAACAAGACAAGCACTACTCACATATCCTTTCCCCCTTTGATCCAGCACTGCTGCTCCGGCAGCACTCCCAGTGATTACACGCAGGTATTATGAGCCCTCTGATTGGCTGCAGCAGTCACATGCTACCTGAATGTAAACCGTAACTGGAAGTGCTGTCAGGGTGGCGGTGCTGCATCAAAGGGGGAAAGGATATGTGAGTACTGCTTGTCTTGCAAATTCATGTAATTTGCAGTCCTTATGAAAAAAATGTAGGAACCCGGATAACCCCTTTAACAAGCGGCACTGAATTTGATCATTTCCTACTGCTAATTTGCAGGTGCTATCTACAGATGCCTGTATTAAACTACTGGTGCCTTAGGCGGCAAATTAACATTGCGTTTCAATTTGTTTTTTTGCCGTGAATCGTGGCAATACCGCACCCTTTTGCCACAATTTTCGTATAATTGCAGGCAAAAAGCGCACGTGAATTCCTAGCCTTAAAGGGGCTTTTGCTAAACAGCATGTTCAATTTGTCTCTCTCAAAATTTCCAATATACATTGTGGGATGACCATGGTGAACATTCTGAATCTCTACGGGTTTTCTAACTGCCTTCATGTCTCTATGCTTGCTTTCCATTTATCTGGAGATGACTTTTTCATTTGGTGAGCGCCCCTTATGATCGCCTGCCTCTTTAATTTTAAGACCTACTGAAGACCTAAATAGGGCTTGTGTTTAAGACTCCACTTTGCCAGTCTGTTCATCGAACTTTAATTATTCCATAATATTTAAGATATCCCATCCATAACATCTGGTGCCACATCTGGTATATTATCCTGAAAATCTGAAAGAGTCACAAGTTGAATAGCTTTGTTGTGATAGTAAAATAATTTGGCTTAAATATAACCAATCTGAACGGTAATGAAAACTTTTCGACAATGCAGTTAAATACATTCCATCAAGTTTCTTGTTGACAGCATAAGTGTTTAAATAGGATTAAACTATGGAAGGCATGCCACTGTCATACATTTTAAAGCTATAACAGTAAAAATCAATGACAGATTTGCTTGAAGACATTTTCATTTCCAGGCAAGTAAATTATTACTGCTTCAACAGATGACATATGTTGTGAGAACGTAAGAGAAAACAATACCAGGAGAGATTACAGATCTACCCAAAAGGAAGAAAAAAAACATATAGACAACATAACCTGCAGCACGCACTCTCTATGGCTTGACAGGTAGTAATGGGCTATAGAGATGACAGCGCATCACAGGGATAAACATCAAAAAGTGGTCACAATATACAAAGACAAGGAAGAAGGCAGCACTATGCCCCCAGTGATCTTCGGACTTTGCAAATATTTAATGTGCCGGAAGAGACCCGAGCATATAGCTCCTTCAGCAAAGTCTTTGATCGTTTTTTCATCCTTCCGCTTGAGTGCGTAGGGTATGTTGGAGGGGAAGAGAGAGGCTGTCAGCATTCCTAGAATCCACTGGCCTGAGAATGGGAGCAAGGTATGCCAGTGGACTACTAGCAATGGGGAAATTGATTTCTGCGGGTCAAATAGGCCTTTCCGGTGACACAGAATCATTGTGGTCCCTGCCAGCTGGTGACTTCTCAAAGCTTACCAACTGCAACCTGTCAGCTATACTTGCAGGAAGGGGTGATGGACATTAGCTGTAAGGGGCTTGTAGGGGAACAGATGATATTAGAGATGGGCTGACATCATGAAATATTTTCCATAAACCATAAGGACATGCTATGAACATATGTTAGACAGAAAAAGGTCACATCCATGAAAAACAGCATATGTGACTAATTGTATGGACTATTACATTGCTCCACACACTTTGACAGATCTTGCACAAGATGAATGCTCCCCCAAATCCATATTGCCTGTGTTGGGAAAACTATCTGACTAACGCTGGCATCATGGCGTCCAAGCCCCCTGCTCCAATGTAATGGCCCAATGGGATAGCCATTCATCCTAAACAAAAGGAAATAAGTCCCGTTGCACATCTTGTTCGGGAGATCCACTCTCCCATACGGCTATATTTGATCAAATGGAAAATCAGATTTCAGTTCGAGAGATGAAGCTTTCCTCCCAGATCTGATCCTCCTTTTGATCCAAACAGACATATAGGAAAGCGCTTCTCCAGAAAGCAATGTGCATGTAACCTTAGAGGAGAGGCTCAATTGTCTCACCTTCAGCAAAGATCGGCATTGTCTCCAATAGTTAAAGTGCAAAAACAAAGTTCTCATCCAACCATATTTCTGACACTCATCACAGGTATATAGTTTACTTCAAGATCAAATATTCAATAAACCAAATATTCCATGTTGCTATAGAAGATATATAGGAGCAGTAGGCTTTCCAAGCGCTGCCTTCTTCTTATTATTATTGGTATTATAATTATTAATAAAGGCAATCTTCCATCAACACCCATTATACTATCAATATACACCATCAGTCTATCTTTACTGTCACTATATGTGACCATGATTTGCATATCTGTTGAAGGAGAATCACCCCCCCCCCCCCCAGGTTGTCTTCTTTAGTCTTGAACACCATCGTTTGTTGTCATGGAAACAACAGTGTGTACTACGGTGGCATTAAACATGTAGAAAAGGTAGGTAAATAATTATACTAATTTGACTGGAAATAAAGAGCAAATAAAAATACTACTGTATAAAACATAAGCTCCATAGAATATGCCAAGAATTGCTTAAACAGTTATTTAATATAATGTTATTATTGGAGTCTTTCCCTTTAGCTGCAGAATAGTTTGAATAACCCAGAAGGGCAGCCAGGGAAAAGTTACATTTGTCCCTGTCAGCAGAATACAGGCTGTTTTATGATAGCCTGTAGTCCCATTCAAAAACACCTACTGTAAAAAGCAGCTATTAATATTCTAAAGATACAACATTTTACCGCATGTAAACCAGAACTTAAAATAGTCTTGCTTAAAAAAAAAGCTTAACCGTCTGCTGATAAAGCCCTTTATCCTAACATGCCTGATGAAAGTAGCACAAGAAGAAGCTTTAAGAGACACTAAACAGAAAATGCACAAAAAAACCTTTCTTAATCTTCTTTTCTTGCTCCTATTTTGTGTTATGTTGCAATTAAAACATATAGAAGATTATTTTATATATTTATCAGTGTCCCAGGTGATTAGCCATTTCCGCCCTCCTCCCAATTCTGTGTTCAGCGGAAAAACAACTAGATGCAGCAGGAACCTACTCCCTCTACCCTGTCTGCAGTAGGAGACACAGATCATTAAGCCCTACCCCTTGCTAAGCTCCACCTCCTCAGCTGTTCACAATGGAGCAGCTGAGCAAAAATTAACCCCTGTGTTCTCTGCAGGATTTCTACAAAAAGTTTATTTTTTATTTTAAAAAAAAGCCTGTAGACTGACAAACACTGTGAGCAAGTGTATCTCCTGTTCACATTTATCAATCATTTCTAGGTTTAGTGTTCCTTTAAAGCTGCCTATAACCGGATAAGAGTGTCAGGTTGAGATGTAAGAACTAGCAGATGCCGTTTTCCTTCTATTAACAAGCCTCAATTGGACATACAGAAATTAGATGAAAAATATGGAAGAGATTTATGCACAAAATGTGGCTGAAAATATGGAGTACATGGTGCATGTCAATATGATTATGTGTCTTTCAATACTTTAATTTATCTAAAAAAAATTTGAAAAGTGTTAAGTTAAAGGCACATGGTGCAGAGGATTTGTAACAGTTTATTAAACACATGCACCCTTTTTTGGCACAAAATACTGGTGTATGTGTATAACAGACATGAGGTGCCATAAGGAAGAGAAGTGTGTCTAACATTTCTAGTCAAATATATTACTCCAAATGTACCATTTTTATAAATTTGACACCATATCCGCCAACTTGTCAATTCATGCATCCTATGACACTATTATTATATCTATAAAAAGATAAAACAATGTTTCAAAGGTCAGCACTGATGCTGGTCTTACCACGCTCAAATGCACTTCAGTTCCAGGTTCTGGGACAGGCAGTCTATAGAGAGTCTCCAGTAGTTCATTACGCTGGGTATCCTAAAAGAACATCACAACTATTAATATTAGTTCATCAATATAAGAAAACAATGTTATTAACTTATTAAGTTCCCATTTGGTTCCAATGAAAATATACTTTCTGTGCTAAAGTGGACATAAGCACTGTGATTTTTCTACTTGTTATCACTCAGAGTTTCCCCTCCGCACAGAGCTAGGAAGTAATACTTTTTCTCCTGCTGTCCGACTTGCGCCCCGGATATTGCACGTAGATTATTACCAAGATCTAAGCTTTGGTCCTTACATTCTAGTCACAGCACATTTTCTAAGTCATGACGTATTACATACATCCTTGGAAATAAAAAGTTCATAGTGGCTTTCCCATTCCCTGCTCGGGAATTCCCTCTATGAGTCAGAGACGCTAACAGGCAGTGATAGTCATTGGGGCAGACTCAAACCGCCCATGTAATACATCCATGGGCTTAACTGTAGCAGCTAGGGATGCAGAGATTGAGGGAACCCACACGGGTGCAAACGTTGTTCCTTTATGTGTGTAATAACAAGTTGGTGGCTCTCTGCTATCTAACAACACTATATGGGTTCTCTGATATATGGCGCTATTTTCAATATATAATTATTTCTACGTATGCTGTGTTTAAGATTCCTGTCCCTAAATGGTGTAGGACCCATCTAATTTTGCTAAGGTGCCCTATAAATTCTGGTTACGCCCCTGAATACATCTGAACTGCTGCCATTTATTACGTTACTCCCGCAGCGATGGTCACAGGGGAAATACACAGTCAGATAAATCTTCCGCTGGAAAAATCAGCTTTTTGTCAGGGATCTCGGGAGCAGGAAAAGTTAGAATTGCCGTTGTTCTTTCTCTGCATATGTACACTAGGCAATGGATAGTGCGGCCGATAATCTGATGATGACAGGCTGTTGTAAGATAATAACTATAGACTGTATTCCCATAAAAAGCTGTACGTCTTTGGTTTTGAGGTAACTCTTATGCTTAAATTTACATAAATTGGCAATGAACACTTTTCCTGAGGGTTCTCCAAGCAGGTCAGATAATGGAGGATTCATTTTACCTGGTTTTTTAAAGAGTAATCCGCCAAGATGTTAAGCAACTTGTAAAAGACTTCAAACCATGGGAGGTAGCTGGAAGAAAGCAAACAGAGAAGAGAGATAAGGTTTTGGACTATAAGTACTAAAATTTGATTACTAAATTCTCCAGAAAATCAATATTCTGACTTTATTTTAGCTCTCATTGGCTGGGGATCCAAATGCAGAAGGCCCCTGAGCCCCGAGTTGGGTACGAGTAGCTTAGTAGTCAGTCTTTGAACAGACGACCTCCATCATTCAAAAATTGCTTTGTTTTTGGTAAATTTTGAAGAGAGATTAAATATCACATTTTATACAAGCATTATCTTCAGTTCGTTTGGTTAAATCTCCCTTGGCTAAATCTAGTTTGCCCCTTACTTTATTATAAATCTAAAAGCAAATGGGAATAAAATAGCCGATGTAAAGGATATACTGCCATTTTTTTTATACAACCCCTTGCATTCACAAGTTGAATTGTTCCACAAAGTACTACACAAATTTTGTGATATTATTTCATACTGTAGAGCCATTGTCAGTGACCAGATAGAACATATCAATTAAATAAAAAACTAAGCCGCTGTTTCCATTGGCCTTTCGATCATTTTGATTGCAAGAGTAGTGCAGCCCGCAGCGCTATTCTTGCTGTCAAACAGACCGAAACTCCGAGAGACCCCATTAAAGTGAAAGGGGTCCGTCAGAGTTCGGTCGTTGAAACTGGCTCCAGCATAGCGATCATGGATAAATAAAAAATATATTCTATTGTAACGGATTTATTTTCCCCACACCATATTGTAATAGTAATAACCTGCCCGTACATGAAAAACGACATCTACATACCAAATAGTAATCTCTACAGCGTCACGGTATTGTCCAACTTACAGGTTGTAAAACGCTTTCTTTTTTTTTTTTAAAGTATTGTATACAAAAAAAATTCTATTATAAAATATAGTAAAAAAAAAAACAAAAAACAAAGAAACTACTTGGTAAACGGCCCCTTAATATTAAAGTTTTTAAAACATTTCTTCACTCCATACTTAGTTGAAGCAGGAGATTTCGAAAAAGTGTATAAATGTAGAAGGGGTGCCCCACAGCCCCGTAGACGCTAAAAACACAAAGAGCGGATTTTAAAATAGAGCCGAATAGGTTTTTAAAGTCTTTACAAGATACTGCATTCTGCCAACTGTAAGGGGATCTGTGCCCCTATGGTTAGGAACTGAGCAGCTTGTAGTAATAAATGAAGTGAGATGCAATTTACGTGACAGATGAGTGAGCGGCACTAATGTTTGTCTGAAGCCGGCAAGTACTACTGTAAAATTTAAGTAGCTTATCAAAATATACTGATAAGCAACATAACTTTTCATGTTATATGACAGCATTATCACTTGTGCTAATACATTTCAATCAGCCTGGGCTGCTGTGAACTGGATATTGCCGAGTGGAAAATGATTAGCAGCTTAAACAAGGAGCATGGAGCAGTTACTGTGTAAACATTCGGAGAGGATTAGGAGGCAGAAAAGTCTCTTGCTATAAACAAACTTGCACAGAATTGGAGCAGCTGAAGGAGTACCAAGAAACCCTCTCAGTAAGAGGACTTGGAGAGTGAGATTAAGGACCTTTAAGTAAACTGAAGGATTACACGACCCTTATCGCTGGAAGCTCCCCCTAGTTAGCTGAAAAGTGAGCGAACAGGGGGATTGTGGACAAAAATGGGAACAATCACTTGGAAAAGGCAGAAGAAAGAAACGTTAACAGAACGAAAGATTCTCTTCCATATGGCAAAGTGGAGGGGTTTCTGGGACTAAAACATTGATAGCCTATCCCGCCGATCATAAGAACGAAGAGGCTCTAAGTGGCTAATATATGCACATGTGTTTGCGAAAAAGGAATTCGATTGCGTGTCCCTATAGGGACAGGGATGGATGTGAGAAATTACAATCTCTGTACCGTTGGCGCTATATAAGAAACTGGAAATAAAAATAAAATTAATTTAGTCTACCCAACGTTGACATCTGACTGCAGACACTATTTGGCCTACATAAGCACAGCAGCGGGAAAAAGCTGCCAGGTGACACCAGTGGGTACATACTATGAGAACCACGATTTGCAACAATGGGCACATAAGAGTTGGTTTTGGAAGTGTAGCCAGGATAACAAGGATTGGGGATATGATGTGGCATGTGCTTCTCTTCTTCCATAATTGTGACTCCTGAATAATATTTTGGCATTATTGTTGCTCCCAAAAGGTAGTTAGCCAGCCAGCCAGCCACCCTTAGGCCATGTTCACACAGGGTGGATATGATGCATAAAAGTACAGTGTATCCACCCTGGAACCCGCAGTGAATTCTGGCCAAAAAACCGCACCTAATTGTGGGGCAGATTTTTGGATGGAATGTCCACGGTGGAAAACAGCGGTAAAAAAAAAAGTTTATACTTACCCCGTTCTCCGTAGTCATGGTGACACCTCCCTCTGTTGTCAGTGAAGCCCAGTCTCCTGGGATGATGTTTCATCCCATGTGACCGCTGCAGCATGTGATTGGATGCAGAAGTCACATGGGATAAAACGCCATCCCAGGAAACCGGCCTGGACGGAGAAGTATGGAGAACAAGCGAAGTATGAGATTATTTTTCAGCTCTTTGCTATTATTGCGATTTTATCTTCCCATTAAATTGAAAACCGCACCGCAGGTCAATTTATGAACGGATTTTCGGCAGAATTTTTACGCAGAATGTGGATGAGACTTCATCAAATCTCTTCCACTTTGCTGCTACTGTATTACGCTGCAGATTTTCTATAATAAAATCCGTTGCAGAAAATCCACAGTGTTCACGTGTGGACATACCCTTATAATATTCTACAATTAAGCAGAAGAATCTTATTACTTGATGTGTTTTGTTCACGTTAATGATGCAGTGGTATAAATAATATAATATATGATATAATATATATAATAATATAAGTTCAATGACATTTGCTGCAATTGGAGCATCATTATAAGATACACAATATAGGATAAAATGTCTATTACAGTGCAAAAACAGCCGTTTAGATTTATGGAAATACAAAAAAACTATTTATTTAAATTGTGAGCAAAAAACAAAGCTAAAAAGCTTAAAAAGAGTATAAAACATTTGGGTTACATAGGCGTGCGCTGCCAGCGGCAGGTCAGACAATTTGTATATATCTGATACTGCCTGAAGGTTTTTTTATTGGAATACAACCCAATACGATAAGAACAAGTTGCAATGGGGAACAGGGATAAAAGGAGGAATTAAGATGGTCTCATGTTCAATACAAATTCTCCCACTGGCTGTTTATTAAGAAGTTTTACACATTGTGATTATCACTCTGGTGGGTTGGTTTACAATCACTACAATATTTTGCAGTTGGCACCTATAATGTAACAAAATTTTGGTGTACAGATGTAGCCATCTTTATCTTGACTTTTAACGCATTACATACACAGTGGAAAGATCCTTCATGTTGACTTTTTCTATGCTTTTCAACGTCTTTTGTTGTGTGATATCACGCTGCAGCAAGTTATCAGAGTCAAGATAAAGATGGTTACGTCCGTACATAGATTTATTGATGAAATTAGGTGCCCCAGGTTAGACGTTGGCACACTGCTTGGATACATCAGCGCAGGGAATGAATTAAGCTCCCTACACCAGTTTTCTGGAGTAGAAAAGTTGCAATTTGCGCAAAACTTCCCTCTTAATAAATCAGGTGTTTATTACTCCAACGAGTTTCAGATGAAGACTAGCAAATGCAATGCCAGTCTTAATAAATTGCCCCCGTTGCCTGATTGGCGCATGTCCAACTGCTGTGCCCTCCATCAATACCTAGAACAATGTGGATGTGGTGCTAGAAAAGCACTGTGCTAATTGGTCTCCAGATGGCACCGCTCGGTTTTCTCTGGAGGTAGCATGATCAGCCCATTATAGTCAAAGGCTGAACATTCGGCAGCCCAGAAAAAAAGAGAGCATAGCCAACAGGAGATCAGTGGGGCTCACAGCAGTGGGGCTTCTGTTGATTCTAGCAATACGCCACCAATGTCTATGCATTCTTTAACCCCTTTCCGACATTTGTCGTAAGTATACGACATGGAAAGTCAGTGCTTCCCGCAAAATGTCGTATACTTACGACAAATGCATGGCACCAGCTCAGAAGCTGAATCAGTGCCATCATCCCCGGATGTCAGCTGTATCTGACAGCTGACATCCTGCTGTAACGGCGGGGACCAAAGTTAGCTTCGATCCCCTCTATTAACCCCTTAAATGCAGCCGTCAATAGCGATGGCTACATTTAAGGTGTTTGCAGCTCGACACCCCAGCAATGAAATCGCTGGGGAGTCGGTGGCTGCAATGGCAACCGGAGGCCTAATACTGGCCTCCTGGTGTGCCTAGGCGGGGCCTGAAAGGCTTCCGTAGCCGCCGGCAAGATGGTGCCGGCTCAGGAGATGAGCCGGCGTCATCAGCGGTGGATATCAGCTGTATGTTACAGCTGACATCCACCTGTAACAGCAGGAACCAGAGCTAGCTCCGATCCCTGCTAGAAGCAAGGGTGCCCGTATTATACCAGGACAACACTTCTTAGCAAAATTCCCCAAGCTGCAAAGGTGCGGAGTGTGGACCAAAAGGGGGATAAGTAAAGACACCGTTTATCAGTGCGACACCGGCCTGTGCAGAAAGGATTGCTTCACAGCGTAACACACATCTATGAATTATTTTATTGTTTACCCCATTATTATACCCCCTGACTATGCCGCTGATGTACTCTGCCCAGCTTACATATGCCCCACATTATAAACTGAAAAACTACCACCAAGCAAAATCCACGCTCCAAAAGCCAAATGGCGCTCCCACCCATCTAAGCCCTACAGTGTGCCCAAACAGCAGTTTACTTTCACATATATGGCACCGCCATACCCGGGAGAACCCTTTTAACAACTTTTGGGGTGGGTGTCTCCGGTGGCACAAGCTGGGCACGACATACTTGCCACTGAATTGGAATTTCTGGGGAAAAATGTTGATTTTTACTTTGCACCATACGCAGCGCATTTATTTATGGAAAAGACCTGTGGGGTGAAAATGCTCACTACACCCCTTCATATATGCCTTGAGGGGTGTACTTTCTAAAATGGGGTCACTTTTGGGGGGTTTCTTTTATTATTTCCAATCTGAGCCTCTGCAATTGTGAACCAATTCTGTGTAAATCGCCAAATTAGGCCTCAATTTCGCATGGTAATCTTTCACTCCTGAGCCCTGTCAAATGTCCAGGCAAAAGATTAGGGCCCCATGTAGGGTGATTCTAAAACCGGGAAACACAGCATAATAATTAGAGAGCTGTCTTGTTATGGTGGCACAAGCTGGGCACCACATATTGGCATATCTATTGAAAAATCCCATTTTTACTCAGCAATATCGAGTGCACACTAATTTATGCAAAACACCTGTTTTGGTCCCACAGGGGTTTTGAAAATGCTACATAGCGACCAGAAACCAATCCAGCAAAACCTGTAGTCCGAAAGCCAAATGGCACTCCTTCAGTTCTGAGCCCTGCCGTGTGCCAAAAAATGTGTTTATAACCACATATGGGGTATTGCCATACTCGGGAGAAATTGCTTAACAAATGTTGGGGTTCTTTTTCTGCTTTATGATTTGAGAAAATTAAAAATTTTGCACTAAAGTTACGTCTTATTGGAAAAAAATAAATTTTTATTTTCACTGCCCAGTTCAAATAAAATCTATGAAACAGCTGTGGGGTCAAAATGCTCACTACACCCCGAGATTAATATCACAAATGGAGTCCCTTTTGGGTAGTTTCCACTGTACTGGTACCTTAGAGGCTTTGCAAAAGCTACATGGTGTCAAGAAACCAATCCAGCAAAATCTGTGCTCCGAAAGCCAAATGCTGCTCATTCTCTTCTGAGCCCTGCCGTGTGCCCAAACAGCAGTTTATGACCACATATGGGGTATTGCCGTACTCGGGAGAAGTTGCTTTATACATTTTGGGGTTCTTTTTTTCTTTTATTTGTTGAGAAAATGAAAAATTTTGAGCTAAAGCTACATCTTATTGAAGAAAAAGGATTGTTTTTATTTTCACTGCCCAATTCTAATAAATTCTATGCAACACCTGTGGGGTCAAAATTATCACTACACCCGTAGATGAATTCTTCAAGGGGTGTAGCTTCCGAAATGGGGTCACTTTTTGGCCGTTTTCATTGTTTTGTCCCCTCAGGGGCTCTGCAAATGTGACATGGCCTCCGCAAACCATTCCTGCTAAATTTAAGCTCCAAAAGCCAAATGGCGCTCTTTCCCTTCTCAGGCCTGCCGTGTGTCCAAACAGACGTGTATTACCACATGTGGGGTACTATTTTACTCGGGAGAAATTGCTTTACAATGCTTTTTCTCCTTTAGTTCTTGTGGAAATGTGAAAAAATTAGCTAAACCTACATTTTCTTTGAAAGAATGTAGATTTTCATTTTCACGGCCTACTTCCAATAATTTCTGCAAAAAGCCTGCGGCGTCAAAATGTTCACTACACCCCTAGATAATTTCCTCAAGGGGTGCAGTTTCCAAAATGAGGCCACTTGTGGGGGGTTTCCACTGTTTTGGTCCCTCAGGGGCTTTGCAAATGCGACATGGCCTCCGAAAACCATTCCTGCTAAATTTGAGCTCCAAAAGCCAAATGGCGCTCTTTCCCTTCTAAGCCCTGCCGTGTGTCCAAACAGCCGTTTATGACCACATGTGGGGTATTGTTTTACTCGGGAGAAATTTCTCTACAAATGTTGTGGTGCTTTTTCTCCTTTAGTCCTTTTGGAAATTAAAAAAAATTAGCTAAAACTAAATTTTATTTGAAAGAATGTAGATTTTCATTTTCATGGCCTACTTTCAAACATTTCTGCAAAAAAACTGTCCGGTCAAAATGCTTACTATACCCCTAAATAAATTCCTAGAGAGGTGTAGTTTCTCAAATGGGGTCACTTTTGGGGGGTTTCCACTGCTTTGGTACCACAAGAGCTCTTCAAAGCTGACATGGTGCCTAAAATATATTCTAATAGAAGGGAGTGTCCAAAATCCACTAGGTGCTCCTTTACTTCTGAGGCCTGTGTTTCAGTCCATAAGCACACTAGAGCCACATGTGGGATATTTCTTAAAACTGCAAAATCTGGGCAATAAATATTGAGTTGCATCGCTCTGGTAAAACTTTGTGTTACAAAAAAAATGGATTCAAAATGAATTTATGCAACAACAAAAAAAGAAATTTGTAAATTTCACCTCTAGTTTGGTTTAACTCCTGTGAAACGTCTAAAGGGTTAAGAAACTTTCTAAATGCTGCTTTGAATACTTTGAGGGGTGGAGATTTTAAAATAGGATGACTTATTGACAGGGGGTTTCTAATATATAAGGCCCTAAAAGCCACTTCACAACTGAACTGGCCCCTGTAAAAATAGCCTTTTGAAATTTTCTTGAAAATGTGAGAAATTTCTGCTAAAGTTCTAAGCCTCGTAACGTCCTAGAAAAATAAAAGGATGTTCAAAAAACGATTTCAATCTAATGTAGTCATATGGGGATGTTAATTACTGACTATTTTGTGTGGTATAACTGCCTGTCTTACAAGCAGATACATTTAAATTTAGTAAAGAGCTCATTTTTGCAATTTTTCGCAAAATTTTGGTGTTTTTCACATTTAAATACTGAATGTATCGAGCAAATTTTGCCAGTAACATAAAGTCCAATGTGTCACGAGAAAACAATCTCAGAATCGCTTGGATGGGTGAAAGCATTCCGAAGTTATTACCACATGTGAAACATGTCAGATTTGAAAAATGAGGCTCTGTCAGGAAGGTCAAAAGTGGCTAAAGAGGGAAGGGGTTAAAGTCTCAGGATAAATCATCCTCTTTAGAAAGAAGAGAATCCTGATAATATACAGAAGCAGCGCTGGTGATTTGAGTAGTATGATCTCCATTCACAATCTATATAGTGGGCAGTCTGAAATTCCCAACAGCTCTGCAGGTCACTTATAGAAAGAGTGTTATACTGATAATACTGTTATATCATGGAGCGGATATTAAAGCAGCTCCCTAATATATTCTCATAGGCTCACTAAAACTCAATCCATCACTACCTAAGGAGCACCAGAAAGTCAGTGACCTTGACTAAAATGTGTTTTTAATCGCCTGTGCAACCTATCTATATAACCTGCATATACTTTATTTTATTCTAAGCCTTTTTTTTAACCCACTTTCACAGGTAGTAGATTGATATTTCCTCATAAAGTTATAGAAAACATCAGATCTTGTCTAAAAAAAATTGAATTAAAACGGTTTTCCATGATTTCACTGATGGCACTTCCCTAGGAATAGAAGAGGATGTGTAGGATAGTAAAACGTCAAGGACCCTTCATTCTCGAGATTGAGAAGTATTTCCAAAACATCTAAATAGTCAAATACCAGTAACTCAGAAAGGTCAGCATGTTCCACACATAGCAAAGTGATAGTTTACCAATAGTAGCTAATGGAAAATATTCCAATACCAATATGGCTGCACTTCCTGTTGTCACTCTTGCAAAAATGGCTGCCACCACTGAATCGGAAAATGTCAATATCTCACTAAGTAAAACAAGCATCATTACCTAACTATGTGTGGATTCAGACGTGGCAGAGTTTTTTTTCCCTTGAAATCGGCATGGAAACCGCAGAAAAATGTGAATTTTTTTTCTTCTACATATATTGTTTTTTGAACGGTCACAGATTTTCGGTGTGGAATCGGCACTGAAAAACCCCAAAGTCTGAACATACCTTGTGGCTACTGCTCTAACTTCTGAATAACTAATACCGTCTATGGATAAAAAAAGTTCAGAGCAGCGCTGAAAAACACTCAATGTGCAGAGCGGGTGCAAATCCCAAGATCCAGGCCAAGGACCTTCTTCCCATAGAATAAAGTAAAGGCAGCACTCCAAATGTGCAAAAGTGAAAAAAGTGGTTCGTTTAATCTATATGCAACGTTTCGATCCTGTATAGAAAGGTTCTAATACTGTCTGTGGCTACTTTTTGCGTTTTTGGTGGGAATCCTCTGCAAATATTATACCGTCTAAAGCGTTTTAATCACTAGTTATTGGATATATGACTTTTGCACTGAGGAAATACTATATTGTATATGGATTTTGGAGAGGGCAATAGAATTGAGCTATAACAGGATTACTCCGCCCCGCTCCTCTTTGATATGAAGTGATCTGGAAGTCATTATTATCTCAGGCATGTGATCTGTTCCAAGACAGGTAGAGTGTAAAATTCATACAGATTTGGGTTGAACGGTGCAAGTGAATGTGGCGGAGAAGCAGAAAACGATGAATATTAGTAGAGATTGGCACAGCTCACGGTATAAATATAATTGATATCAATGCACCGGGCATTCTACGTATTTGAAACCATGTTGAATATATGCGAGTGCACGTAGCTGGAGGGGCTTCCTTGGTGTGTTCAGTGTTTACAGCGCACGTGCAGTGTGTGTGCATTGCCTATCTTATGTCTAATGATGGCAGTGTTGAGGTACGTGGAGCTGACGTTTCCTGTCGCTTCAATCTACTAACACAGAGCCATAACAAGAAGTTTCGTTAACTCATTAACTCTTTACCTCCCTTTACAGTGCCTGAGGAATGCATCAAAATTACATATTTGCAGAATCTGAATGAAACGTGGCTAATGGAACATATTCATTTGACAAGGCTATAAAACATAGGACACTTTAGGTATTATGTCCTTTAGAACAGTGTCCAAGCTGCCTGTTTGACATGTTACAATCGGCATATTTAATCCACCTATTGGCATGAACCCGGTGCGAAAACTAAAATGTCAAATATTAGCTACTGAACTTAATGTAAAGACGACTGAATCCAAATATAAAAGATACAGGAGTGCGTACGTACGTTCTGAGTCCGCACGGTGAGCGGTGTGCAATTGTGTTCCACTATACTGGATTAGGCTTGATTTACACTATTTCCCTGAAGTTTTTGGATTCTTAAAGGGAGAAAGGGCCCTTTAAGTACTGTACATTTATTTGATACCCTAAACGAATGGGTGCAACAGCACCTACCGAGAAGACCCCAAAACTCTCAATCAGAGCGAGATAAAAAAAAAAGCACAAGAATATTCAACAGCACAAAGCTGAGAATGGACAAGAGGGATTCCCTGACCTGTTCCACGACTACATTAAAATAAAAAACAAAGGTGGTGTGGAGCAGGTCCGGTGAGCCATCCTTCTGAACCAGCAGAGAGCGTTTACATGCTGTATGCCAACTTGAGCGCCTTCAATCAGTAGTGGGTGCGGGGGGAACTGTACACTATTACCGTATTGCCAACTGGAATTTCTGTGCGGAAATTCCACAGCGTATTACAATAGCAGAAAAGCGGTGAAAAAAAAAAGTAAAAAAAAAAATGTGGAAATTGACCCGCGGTGCAGATTCTCAATCTGCAGAATGACAATAGCTCTTGTGAAAATGCTACGAAATTTCTGCAGTTGAAAATTCTGCCGTTTTCACGCTACATGTGGACGTATCCTTGGAACATCTCGGATTTCCTAATTGAAGCAAACTTTACCCTTTGACAGATTATCTTTAACAATTTTTTTTTTTAGAAATGCTGTAGGAAACATTTGCACTTGCAAAAATTAACATGGGTTTCCATAAGATCAGTTCATTTCCATTTCTTCTGGGATCACTTAAGAATGTAAGCTGCATTTGTGATCTAGTTTCGGCAGATTGTATTGGAACGGATATGAAGCAAATAACAGGTACCAGTCAGTTTCCCATCCCTTTACTGATCGGTTCTTTTTAAAACAAGATCATAACCGTTTACATCAAAATCCACTAAGTGAACCAAAAAATTAAAACGAAAAATGCCGACTTATTGCAGGTGTGAATACAGCCTTATGCACGGAAAGGAAGAGAAATGCCGCACACACCATCGGGTGTCATGTAGACCGGGTGTCATGTAGACCGGGTGTCATGTAGACCGGGTGTCATGTAGACCGGGTATCATGTAGACCGGGTGCTTTGCTGCCAATATGTCATTGTGAAACTATGCAAGTCTTTATCTGCGCTGAATGGCTACGTTTCTCTAAAAAGCAATAGAGCCTCGAGCCTATAACCCAAACACCCTGTGCCTTCCAGCTTCCTCAGCTCTACCAGTCACCCCTGTTGTGCGATTTATAGCTTATGACTTGCATATATTTAATTTGTAACCAAAAACTTCCCCTTCCTGTTAACTACCTTAGAACTTCCCGATTAACTCTTGTTTTTACAGGTCAGAGGTTAAGCAAAGGAAGGGAAGCAGGGGATTGTGAGAATGGCCAGAACCCACAGCTCGCTGTGTCCTGTGTAAGAAAACATTAAGAAATAAGTGATAGGCTAAAGACTGCTCGAGATGGTTAAAGTTCAAAGGATCAGGGAAACATAAATCATCACAGCAAAAAGTAAACAAGAGAAGGAGCTTTAGCCGTCCTCCGCCTTCCACTTGGGATCTGCTCCCAGTTATGGCAGTTTAGAGTTTTGCCTCCTAATATAAAATGACACTTTTACAGCAAAATTCCATAAAGGGAAAGAAATTTGCTCACACAGAAGACTCGATGTGTCAGAATTAACCATTTCACCCACAAGTAATCATGGCCGACCGTTATTACAGCTGTCAAGCGTATAAATGAGGGCGCTTTAATAAAGCTACTTTGGGTAAAATGTTGTGACCCCTTAAGTGCTTGTGCTTTTAATGTGCTATAAATCTGCGTCCGGCCGGTCGTCTATTACGCCGTATACAAAGAAGCATTGGTATTTCATTCATATGCTTCACCTTTTGATCAGCTCACCTGTATTTACGCTGTAAGTACATTAGAATTTTTATATTTTTTTTAAAACACAAAAAAAATCCCTATATTTTATGAAGTCCCTTATAAAGTGCAGTAAGGCGCAGCAGACACAGGGAGAAGCTGAAGGTCAGGAGGACATTGGTTTAAACACTCTTGAGTTAGGCTTGGCAAGCAGGTTTAGTGACTGTAGTAAATGAGGTGATGACATACGGATGCTGAATAAGCCACTGTGCGTCAGAGTATATACAGACATCCACTGCTGCATTAAAATCGGATAAAAAAATAAAAAGAAAAAATACTGCTCGGTTTATTTCTCACATAAAGGAGCATCCTTCGCTTTACCTGGACGTGCTTCAAGCACGTGCTCCGCGCCAACTTTCTATTCTTATTGGGGAAATAATAGGAAAAGAGTGGGGGGGGGGGGCAGAAGATGACATGGAGGCATCATTGTTTAAAGCGTGTGGGAGGAGAGGGGGTTTATGGTACCTACTAAAGAATGTAGTAACTTCAGGATAAATAGCGTGGAAAGAAATGTCATCATTATCACCATTGGTAAATGGCAAGCTCTGCAGTCCGCTATACACAGGAAGGTGCCGGATTAACGCTTAGATTCACACGTTGCAGATTTTGGTGCAGATTTTTGAGCCAAAGCCAAAAATGAATCGAGTAGGAAGGAGAAGTGTAAGTTCTTCCTTTACATCTCTCATTACTTTTGAAACTGCTTCTCGCTTTGGCTAAAAAAAACTCTGCATCAAATACGCGATATGTGAATCCAGCCTTAGGCCGTGTTCCCACTGGTTGGGTACGCTCCGTAAAAATCACGCAGTGTGTCCGACCTTAAACCGGCAGTACATTCCGATTGAAAAAAAAAATCGAACCACATTGGGGTACGTTTTTTTTAATGGAAATTCTGCTGCGGAATAAAGCGCTCATACTTACCCCCTCCGTCTTCTCTGCATGTAGTCCGGCCTCCTACGATAAGGTTCCAGGCCATGTGACGCTGCAGCCAATCACAGGTTCACATGGGATGAAGCGTCAACCGAGGAGGCTGGACTGCAGGAAGTAGGAGGGCGTTCTGGGTAAGTATAACGCAGCACAACTCGCAACACTTGGCTTTCTGTTGCGGATTTTGCATTGAAGTCAATGGGGAGAACCCGCAGCGAAAATAAACAAAGACGCAGCATAAATTGACATGCTGCGGAATTAAATTCCACACACAGTTCAATTTATTAACGTTTACGCTGCTGTTTTATTCTGCAGCGTGGGCATGAGATTTTCTAAATCTCATCCGCTTTTCTGATACTGTAAATGCTGCGGAATTTCCGCACACAATTCCGTTGTGGAAATTCCGCAGCGTTTACGCTACGTGGTAACCCGAGCTTAGGCTTTATTGAGACGTAAAGGGACAACATATAAGCCCCTTATTGTCCATATGTACATTGTATGTACATTTTAATGTCAGTATTTGTCCAGTATTATGACGGTGTTTACATTTTCATCCATATTTGGTTTCATATTTACATTGGTATTTATTCAGTCTAAGGCCCCATGCACACGAACGTGCTTTTGCGGCCGCAAATGCCGTGAAAATCCAAGGGAGAATTGCGTCCCCATTCGTTTCTATGGGGCCATGCACACGGCCGTAGTTTTTACGGTCCATGCATGGCCCAGGAGCCCGCACCGCAGAAAAACGGACATGCCTTATTACGACCGTCTTCTGCGGTCCGGGCTCATTGAAAATAATGGCCACGGCCATGTGCATGGCCCACAATTTGCGGGCGGCTTGCGGCTGACAGCCGGCCAACCCGAAAATCACGGCCGTGCACATGGCTACGTTCGTGTGCATGAGGCCTAAGGCCTAATTTACATGGACGTGTGAATTTTGAACGCGTAAAAAACGCTGCGTTTTGCGCATGTTGCAGTTCCATGTGTCATCAGTGTTTGGTGAGTGTCTGCGTTATTTTCGCGCGTATGGCATCCTTATGTCAAGTGGTTTTGACGTATGCAAAATAAAATGGAGGTGGTTTTCTTTTTCTCATCATTTTTTGAGCAACTGTTACGCGAATCACGCACAGCCCATGGATGTGTAATGTCCGTGATTTTCACGTACCCATTGACTTCAATGGGAGCATGATGCGCAAAAAACGCTCAAGTATAGGACATGCAGTGAGTTTCACGCAGCAGACACGCTGCGTGAAAAACACGGAATGTCTGAATGGCCCCATTGAGTTCCATAGGTCCGTGCGACGTGCGTGATTTTCACGCGCTTATCACGGACGTGAAATATGGTCGTGTAAATAAGGTCTAAGGTTGGGTTCACACAGAGTTTTTTTGCAGGAGGAAATTCTGCCTCAAAATTCAGTTTGGAATTTTGAGGCAGATTTTCCTCTGCCTGCACGCAGATTTTTGTGGCATTTTTCGCCCGTGGCCATTGAGCGCCGCGGACATAAAACGCCATGAAATACTCTCTCTGCCTCCCACTGATGTCAATATATATATATATATATATATATATATATATATATATATATATATATACACACACATATATATATATACACACACACACAAACACACACACATATATATATACATATATACACACACACACACACATACATATATACACACACACATATATATATATATATATATATACACATACACACACACACACACACATAAACACACACACATATATATATATATATATATATATATATATACACACACACACACACACACACACACATACATATACACACACGCATATACACTACCGGTCAAAAGTTTAAGGTCACTTAGAAATTTCCTTATTTTTGAAAGAAAAGCACAGTTTTTTTCAATGAAGATAACATTAAGTTAATCAGAAATACACTCTATACATTGTTAATGTGCTAAATGACTATTCTAGCTGCAAACGTCTGGTTTTTAATGCAATATCTACATAGGTGTATAGAGGCCCATTTCCAGCAACCATCACTCCAGTGTTCTAATGGTACATTGTGTTTGCTAACTGTGTTAGAAGGCTAATGGATGATTAGAAAACACTTAAAAATCCTTGTGCAATTATGTTAGCACCGCTGTAAACAGTTTTGCTGTTTAGAGGAGCTATAAAACTGACCTTCCTTTGAGCTAGTTCAGAATCTGGAGAATTACATTTGTTGGCTCGATTAAACTCTCCAAATGGCTAGAAAAAGAGAGCTTTCATGTGAAACTCGACAGTCTATTCTTGTTCTTAGAAATGAAGGCTATTCCATGCGAGAAATTGCCAAGAAACTGAAGATTTCCTACAACGGTGTGTACTACTCCCTTCAGAGGACAGCACAAACAGGCTCTAACCAGAGTAGAAAGAGAAGTGGGAGGCCCCGCTGCACAACTGAGCAACAAGACAAGTACATTAGAGTCTCTAGTTTGAGAAATAGACGCCTCACAGGTCCTCAACTGGCAGCTTCATTAAATAGTACCCGCAAAACGCCAGTGTCAACGTCTACAGTGAAGAGGCGACTCCGGGATGCTGGCCTTCAGGGCAGAGTGGCAAAGAAAAAGCCATATCTGAGACTGGCTAATAAAAGGAAAAGATTAATATGGGCAAAAGCACACAGACATTGGACAGAGGAAGATTGGAAAAAAGTGTTATGGACAGACGAATCGAAGTTTGAGGTGTTTGGATCACACAGAAGAACATTTGTGAGATGCAGAACAACTGAAAAGATGCTGGAAGAGTGCCTGCCGCCATCTGTCAAGCATGGTGGAGGTAATGTGATGGTCTGGGGTTGCTTTGGTGCTGGTAAAGTGGGAGATTTGTACAAGGTAAAAGAGATTTTGAATAAGGAAGGCTATCACTCCATTTTGCAACGCCATGCCATACCCTGTGGACAGCGCTTGATTGGAGCCAATTTCATCCTACAACAGGACAATGACCCAAAGCACACCTCCAAATTATGCAAGAACTATTTAGGGAAGAAGCAGGCAGCTGGTATTCCATCTGTAATGGAGTGGCCAGCGCAGTCACCAGATCTCAACCCCATAGAGCTGTTGTGGGAGCAGCTTGACCGTATGGTACGCAAGAAGTGCCCATCAAGCCAATCCAACTTGTGGGAGGGGCTTCTGGAAGCATGGGGTGAAATTTCTCCCGATTACCTCAGCAAATTAACAGCTAGAATGCCAAAGGTCTGCAATGCTGTAATTGCTGCAAATGGAGCATTCTTTGACGAAAGCAAAGTTTGAAGGAGAAAATTATTATTTCAAATAAAAATCATTATTTCTAACCTTGTCAATGTCTTGACTATATTTTCTAGATTTTCTAGTCATTTTGCAACTCATTTGATAAATATAAGTGTGAGTTTTCATGGAAAAAACTTTTGAACGGTAGTGTATATTATATATATTTACAAACAAAGGGGGCACAAGGTTTGTGCTGTATAAGTTTATAGTAAATGCGTTGAAGAGTATGTACAGTATAAGTTCCAGCAACAGTTTTACTGCAGAGAAGTTGCTAAAAAATCCTGATCAGAAAATAAAATCTCTCTACAGAGAAGGAGCTACTTTAAAAGTTTGCGCTGTTTTACTGTTCATGTATTTTTGAATACATGGTTTTGTTACTGTAAAATAAAACAGAATATTTCAGTGGTGAAGGAAAGCAAATACAAACTTTTCAAAAGAGCAGCTTAAGGCCCAGACCACCTATGGAGAATATTTTCTAGGATGGATGCACAGGCGTGTGTATGTAATGACAGGTAAATGCTCTACGTCTCCAGCTCAAAAAACAACTAATAAAATAACAGTTTGAGACACCAAAAAATTGTGTGCTAATGGAATAACTGGTCTCCTAGGAAATTCCAGCGAGATACGCTCCATCTCATACTCATAAAAAGTAGAAATGCACTAAATATAGGAAAATAAATTCCCTACAAATGTTAAAAAAATATATATATATTTTTAAAGAGCAACTCCGCCCTCCCCCAAAAAATAAAAGAACGCAAGTGTTAAAAATTCTACTTAAGAGTTTTCCCATGAAGGACATTAAATGACATATCCACAGAATATGTCATAAATGTCAGATAGATGCGGGTCCCACCTATCTCTAGAATGGGGCCCCCTAAACCCTGTTCTAGCTTTTGGTGCCAACGTGGTCTCCCGGCCACTTCCTGACTTTATGGTCGGGAGTTAATGAAACCGCGTAGCTCGCTGTAAAGAAGTCAGGAAGTGGCTGGGAGACCGCATTAGCACCAAAAGCAAGAACAGGGTTTATGGGGCCCCGTTCTAGAGATAGGTGGTACCCACATCTATCTGACATTTATGACATATCCTGTGGATGTCAAGAGAAAAAGAATACTACTTCTTTTGGAATATCCTGTGGATATGTCAAAAATGTCCTTCATGGGAAAAATCCCTTTAAGTATCTCTTAGGATCTATTTACACTATAATCATGGATTCCATTTAAAGAGGAGCTATCGCAGCTACCAGAGAATCCTGACGAACAGAGATGACTTTTAGGGCTGTCCCACACCACCGTAATACGGCTTCTCTTTATATGGAGCCATTCTAGGGCTTCCGTAGAGGTGCATGAGCCTCTACTGTCACTTCATAACATGATTGCATATGGAGGCATACAGCGTCGAATCCAGGATAAAACTCTGCCATGCTCCTTTGGACTCCATATACACAGAGGGTTTTCTCTACTAGAAGCATTGCTTCTCTGTACTAAGAAACTGTATTTGCGATGGGCATAAACCCTAATGGAGTACCAATTGGGGTTCTGCCATTTTTGACACCAAGAATAGCGCTGAAAATGCTGCTAATCTAGTCATAATAAATAATAAATACCAGAAAAAGCCCATGGATCCCAGTAACAGAAGGGTGAACACAGCCTTACTTATATAACGGTTAACGGTAAAGGTTGTGATAATCAATATGGTTGCCATTACAGATCCCACAGGGGTTTCCACCCAGATTTCATGAATTAAATCTGTGTGTGTTTATTGTATTTCTTTTCTGTAAATAAATAACTCACTATCAAGATACATAGAAAAAAACCATAACAAAACAAAGTTAAAAAAATAGAAACAAAAAAACACAAAATGATTTAGACAACATATATATAAAAAAATCTATCAAAAGCAAAAATCGACAGTATATATATAAACGCAAAAAATACACTTCCTCTTTAAAATACAGACCCCCAAACATTCAGAGAGACCCCCAACACTTACAGTCAAAACACACACTTAGGCCTTTGTACAACTGGAAGTGAAGTTATTTTGCTATGCGCCAAGTCAGGTTGGTAGAAGATTTATATGTCTACACCAGTGAGGGCGAATTTAATATATATATTAAAAATAAAAAAAAAGGATCTCTTCACCAATGATGTCTCACTCTCCTTCTGGGCAGCAGTGACAGCAATCTTATATTTTTTAATAATATTTGGCCTCTCCCGAAGATGAAAACTTGATTTCAAAGAGAGAATTAAAGCATAGAATAAAAACCAGAACATAAATGTGTCAGCAGCCTTTTTTTCTAGCTGCCTGTCAATGAATGAGTCTTTCAAGCTGAAACGCCAAATAATTCCATATGCTTTCCTGGCTCGGCTTGGCTCAGTGTTATTGTTCTAAGTGAAATAATTGAACGCGACTTAAACCTTAAGGATTTAGTATGTTATAATAGTGTAAAAGATTGCGGCAGTAATGAGAAATATAAAATCTGTCATTACACAAACATGCGGGAGCTAACAATTTATCTTTAATAAAAGACTCCGCTTAACTTTTATTGGCACTATTATTTTATAAATATCTAATATTTCACAGGGATTCGCAGAAGCTGCAGACAATTAAACGGATAAGCAAAAAAAGGCAATAAGCATCCGTAGCGCCATAGCTCTAGACTGTTCTACTTATTAGTAGGAGCAAAAGGTGGCAGCAGTCGGCAGTGTAACGCCTTAAACGCCTTCACTATAATTTTTAAACTTTTGCGTCACAATCTTTATCCTTTCTCTTCTTATTTTAATTTGTTTTAAGACAATGAAATCGAAGCTTTACGAATAGAAATGGATGTAGAATATTGTACATAGAGATAAAACTGTGCCTTGAAGTAGACCAACCACAGGACAAGGATACAAACAGCCATATTGTTACTTAAAGTGACGCTCTCACGAAGAACGAGCCGCATCAAGCTTCGAAATTTGAAAGCAATCGCAGGAGATGGGCCGCCAGATAGAGATGTGTGGTTTCCGAGGCAATCGTAGGGTGAGTGAAGCCACTCCTCGTCAAACAAAGGAGTCCAGATGCCGAAAAGACTGTACAATGTCCAAAGTCGCTCCTGCAGAGCTTTGACCAGAGGGTCCTGTCCGATGTAGCATCCCCTGCTTTTGCTTGCAAATTTCGCGGGAGACGTGACAGTAGTTCATGAGAGTGTCCCTTTAAAGTTAAGCTCCACCTAGAAGCCTCTTTAAAAACTATACGGAGGGAAAAATTATCAACAATTCCTAACCTGCTATACTAGCAGAATCCTGCAGCAGGGCAGCTGCGAGGAAATCAAATTCACCTCAGCTGGCCTCGCACCTCTGTCAGTTGAGTACAGGCGCTGTTTACTGAATATGTGGCACAAGCTGTGAGGTAAATCCGGACAGGACTGTAGGAGAGACAGTAAGAGTCCTGCTTACCCCGCCCACAAAGTGATTGACAGCTTTCCATGTACACACACTGATATAGAGAAGGCGGTCACTCAGCTGGTGTGGGCGGGGTTAGGACAGTTTCTCCTAGGAGTCCTGGAGGATTTACTGTGCTTTTTACTCAGAAATCCTGCTTCAAATCACATAAACCCTTATATCACAGAGCTCATCTTCTCTCCCTCGATCATATTCTGCTGAAAGAGCATAAATCACCTGACAGGTTCGCTTTAAGTAACCGTCCTCTCATAGAAAAACTGTACTACTGAACAGTTTACAACACTTTGCTTTACTTCCACTACATTCTGAGCAAAGGCCTATTCAAATCAATGACAATTTTTGCTACGGAAATTGTGTTCAATTTCCAGAATGAGAAATCTCAGAGAAGTGCCAAAGGGGTTTACGTGCTCTAGATTGTCCTTTAGTGGTAATAAATCAGTGGTGATTTGCGATCACAGACATCATCAATATGATTTATTCACATGTATCTATGTCGTATCTGAAGTTCAGTGGATTTCTCCTTTGTGTATCCCTTCACTGTCTTTCTTTACTGTTTATTTGCAATACTAGTGAAATTAAACCTGCCAAGTTATACACTAAAAAAACTGGTCAAGTCAAAGAAGTAATTCAGCATCTAACACAACAAGTATAGCAGGACTCCTTAATATTATAGAAAAGAGTGGTTGATGGGTCACATTTGTCAGGCCCAATACATAATGCTGCTCGACGATTTAGATTCTTGACAACGTCTTGGGGTACCTGTAATATTGCAAATAAAGGAAATAACTCATAACAAGAGAAGCCTTGGATTAAGGTACATACTTCATGTCAATCATGATCATAAATGATTTCAGATACAAGATAAAGTGTCATTAATATGAATTATCTCATACATACACAATGTTGCATTAATTTCTCACGAGTCCATGTATTTTTTAGTTTAATTTGTATAATATTAAATGTCATCACTACAATAAGACTTAATGCTGACAAAAAATGTCCTCTTTTTAATTTTTTTTGATGATTGTAGCTTAGATGTCATCGATATCTCTACCCTATGTTCACCAAATGCCGAAGACTGCGGAGAGATGACTAGGATAATGACCATAGTTAATAAAATGTGAGGAAATCAAGTGCAGATGGTTATAACATACAAACACTCAGAAAATCCTTACTGTAACAAACTATACAGCGTCACCTTAAGAGCCAGTCTAAGGTGAACCTTTTTTCTCGTTCATCTAGCACAGTCATAAAGTTAAATGATAGCCAGAAGCCACCACTAAGAAATCAGTAATGCCCCCTGAAAAAAACATTGCCATAACAATTTCCAATTCAACATAGTTGCCTTAAAGGGGTTTTCCCATGAGAGACATTTATGACATATGCAAAGGATATGTCATAAATGTCAGATAGATGAGGGCCCCACCTCTGGGACCAGCACCTATCTCTAGAACGGGTCCCGTAAACCCCGTTCTAGCTTTGTCTGATCTTGCTGCCTCCCGGCCACTTCCTGGTTATATGGTCAGGATTTATGGAAAGAGTGTAGCTCGCTGAGATACGTTGTTTCCGTAACTCCCATAGTAGTGAATGGCTGTTTCAGAAGCAGAGTAGCATGCGACCTACACTGTTTCGGTAACTATCATTCAGTTTTATGGGACTTACGGAAACAGCATAGCTCAGCTGGTTTTGTAACTCATGACCATATAACCTTTTTCATGGTCGGAATTCACCTCATTCAGCCGCAACACAGAGCGGCAGAATGGGGTTTAGGGGGCTCCGTTCTGGAAATAGGTGCGGGTTCCAGAGGTGGGACGCGCATCTATCAAACATTTAAGACATATCCTGTGGATATGTCATAATTTTCTCTCATGGGAAAACCCTTTAACCCCTTTTTCAGATTTTCATTTTCGTTTTTTCCTCCCCACCTTCCAAAAGCCATAACGTCTTTATTTTTCCGTCGATATAGTACTATGAGGGCTTGATTTTTGCGGGACGAGTTGTAGTTTTTCGTAGCACCATTTATTTTGCCATATAATGTACTAGGAAACAGGAAAAAAATTATTTGTGGGGTAGAAAATGAAAAAAACAGCGATTCCTCCATGGTTTTTTGCGCACCGTTTTTATGGAATTCATTGTGCAATTAAAACAACATGTTAATGTTATTCTGTGGGTCAATACGATTACGGCGCAACCAAATATATATCGTTTTTTCTATATTTTACTACTTTTACAAGTAAAAATCTAAGTGTAAAAAAGAAAATTTATTTTGTGTCGCCAAATTCCGAGAGCCATAACTTTTTATTTTTCCTTCGATTAATTGGTTTGAGGGCTTATTTTTTGCGGGATAAGCTGTAGTTTTTAATAATACAATTTTGGTGTACATGCGACGGTTTGATCACTTTTTATTTCATTTTTTGTGGGAGATTAGGTGACCAAAAAATAGAAATTCTGGCATTTACAATTTTTCTTTTTACGGCGTTCACCGTCGAGGTTAAATAATGATATATTGTAATAGTTCAGACTTGTACGGTCGCGGCAATACCAATTATGTATATTTTTTTTTTTTTACTATACTCTAGGGCAGGGGTCTCAAGCACGCGGCCCGCGGGCCGCATGCGGCCCCTGGGGCTGTCATCTGCGACCCGCGGGACACAGAGCCGCTAGTATCGGCTCTGCTCCCAGACTCTGGAATTCCCTGACATCGCTGTCCACATATGAACAGCGATGTCTGGGGCTTCCCCAGAGCCGAAGTCCCGAGCAGAGCGCTGGTGTCGGCTCTGCTCCGGGACTCTGTGGAATTCCCTGACATCGCTGCCCATATATGGACAGTGTGTCAGGGTCTTGCCCAGAGCGGAGCAGAGCGCTGGTGTCGGCTCTGCTCCTGGACTCTGTGGAATTCCCTGACATCGCTGTCCACATATGAACAGCGATGTCTGGGGCTTCCCCAGAGCCGGAGTCCCGAGCAGAGCGCTGGTGTCGGCTCTGCTCCGGGACTCTGTGGAATTCCCTGACATCGCTGCCCATATATGGACAGTGTGTCAGGGTCTTCCCCAGAGCGGAGTCCCGGGCAGAGCGCTACTATCGGCTCTGCTCCGGGACTCTGGGGAAGCCTCTGACATCGCTGTCCATACATCGACAATGATGTCAGGGGCTTCCCCAGAGCAGGAGTCCCAGTGATGTCAGGAGCACAGCTGGAGTCCCAGGAAGAGCCTACTAGCGCTCTGCTTGGACTCCAGCTCTGGGGTTGCCCCTGACATCTCTGTCCATATACGGACAGTGATGTCAGGAGCAGAGCTGGAATCCCAGGCAGAGTGCCAGAAGCGGCTCTGAGCAAGCCCCTGACATCACTGGGGCAGCCTCTACAGAGGGCACTGGGGCAGCCTCTACAGAGGGCACTGGGGCAGCCTCTACAGAGGGCACTGGGGCAGCCTCTACAGAGGGAACTGGGGCAGCCTCTACAGAGGGAACTGGGGCAGCCTCTACAGAGGGCACTGTGGCAGCCTCTACAGAGGGCACTGTGGCAGCCTCTACAGAGGGAACTGTGGCAGCCTCTACAGAGGGCACTGTGGCATTATCTACAAGTGGGTGTGTGGCAGTATCTGAAGAGGACACTGGCATTATCTAGGGGTGTGTTGTATTATCTACAGAGGGCACTGTGGCCTTCTCTACAGAGGGCACTGTGGCCTTCTCTACAGAGGGCACTGTGGCCTTCTCTACAGAGGGCACTGTGGCCTTCTCTACAGAGGGCACTGTGGCCTTCTCTACAGAGGGCACTGTGGCCTTCTCTACAGAGGGCACTGTGGCCTTCTCTACAGAGGGCACTGTGGCCTTCTCTACAGAGGGCACTGTGGCCTTCTCTACAGAGGGCACTGTGGCCTTCTCTACAGAGGGCACTGTGGCCTTCTCTACAGAGGGCACTGTGGCCTTCTCTACAGAGGGCACTGTGGCCTTCTCTACAGAGGGCACTGTGGCCTTATCTACAGAGGGCACTGTGGCCTTATCTACAGAGGGCACTGTGGCCTTATCTATAGAGGGCACTGTGGCCTTATCTACAGAGGGCACTGTGGCCTTATCTAGGGGTGTGTTGCATTATCCACAGAGGGCACTGCGGCAGCAACCACAGAGGGCACTGCGGCAGCATCCACAGAGGGCACTACGGCAGCATCCACAGAGGGCACTGCGGCAGCATCCACAGAGGGCACTGCGGCACTATCTAAAAAGGGGCTGCCCAATCTTGACATGTGTGCTAACTGAGCCGCCGGACTGCATTTAGCGACACTTAAACTGGAAAGGTGGATTGTTGAAATAAGCACGTGGAGAAATATCTCAAATTTTAAACCTAGCGCTATTATTATAGTAATGTAGCATTATAGTAGTTCAAATAACTAATTGATTAACAATAATTTTGTATTGTATCAAATTTGAAACTAATGCGGCCCGTCAACTTCCCATTTTTTCTATATGCGGCCCACTTACCCGGCCGAGTTTGAGACTACTGCTAGACCTCTTGAATCTAAACATCACTTAAATAGAAATTGTCTGGCAATGTGAAGCCGGCTAGAAGGTCTTTAAAAAGCATCAGATGATGTCACGTTTTAAAGAGATTCAAATACAGATACCAAGCAAAGTCATTGAAATCTACCAGTCTGGAAAGAGATACAAAGCCATGGCGAAGTCTTTGGGACTCCAGTGGACCACAGTGAGAGCCATTATCCACAAATGGAGAAACTTGGAACAGGGGTAAAACCTTCCCTGAAGTGGCCAGTCTACCAAAATTTCACCAAGAGAGCATTAACAACTCATCCAGGAGGTCACAAAAGAACCAAGATGAACTTTTAAAGAACTGCAGGCCTCATTTTCCTCAGTTAAGATCAATGTACACAATTCCACAGTAAGTCACACACTGGGCAAAAATGGCATCCATGGGACAGTTGCAAGGTGCAAACCACTGCAGACCAAAAAGAACACAAAGCCCCATTTGTCAAAATAACCTCTAGAGGACTACTAGGACTTTTGCGATAATATTCTCGGGACTGATGGGTCAAAAAACTTTTTAAAAGACATGTGTATCATGACATCTGGTGTAAATCTAATACCACATTCCACCATAAGAACATCATACCAACAGTCAATCATGGTGGTGGTAGTGTGATAGGCTGGGGCTGCTTTGCTTCTGCAGGACCTGGATGAATTGTCATAATTGATTGAGCCATCAATTCTGATCTCTATCAGAAAATCCTAAAGGAGAATTTCCACCCATTAGTTCGAGACTTAAACCTCAAGCGCAGTTGGGTAATGCAGGACAACGATCCGAAGAGCACAAGCAAGTCCACCTCTGAATGGTTCAAACTAAATAAAATTAAGGTTTAGGAGTGGCCAAAACAAAGTCCTGACTTGAATCCCATTGAGATGCTGTGGCAAGAACTTAAACGGGCCGCTCATGCTCGAAAACCCTTCAATACAGCTGAAATAAAACAATTCTACAAAGAAGAATGGGCCAAAATTCCTCCACAGCGATGTAAAAGATTTATGTTTGATTGCAGCTATTAATGTCAAGGGTGGCTACAACCAGTTATTAGGTTTAGGGGGGCAATTACTTTATCACATAGGTGACATAGGTTTTGAATAATTCTTTATCCTCAAAAAATGGAATGATCATTCTAAAATGCATTTTGAGTTTACTTGTGTCGTCTCGATCTTATATTAAAATTAGTTGGAAGATCTAAAACATTTAAATGTGACAAATTAGCAAAAATAGTATCTCCAAAGTTAGTGTTCCCTTGCTCTGTTTGGCCATCTGCTGACCACTTTAAGGCTCCTTTTACATCACGTCTTTTTTTTACCATAAGAAGTAATAGATTTCAGCACAAGGGAGAGGGGGAAAAAAATCCC